>NC_065582.1:140203358-140506930 GCF_024542745.1 Macaca thibetana thibetana | reverse complement strand
CCTGAAAAAAAATAGCTACGATTATTATATGTTTGTTATTGACACCCAATTAAACTCACAAAGATAAATGATTAATTACCATTAACAACAATCAAAACCGGAGAGCTGTCACACCAAAATTTAAGAATGGCTTCTAGAATGAAGTACAACAACTGCTATATCAATTATTTACAATGAACTTTTCCTTGAGTTCCTTGAATTCTATCAATCAAGTATTTGTTGCTATTTGGCTGTTTAATTCATTACAAAGTTACTATTTAAAAATCTAAGCAGTGAGATAGATCATTAATATAAAAGAATGCTTTAATGAGAATATATCATTAAGAAAATTCAAGAACATCGTTAATAAAAGGCAAAAAATATGTGGAAATTTAGTAAGTGAAGAAGTAGAATTATACTTATGAATGAATTGTCATATTACACTCTACCACATTCTAGAATGCCATCTGTTAAAACAACAACTTTCAAAAGAAAAAGTATAGCATTAGACAATTTGTGGGTAAAGGCAACCACGTTTTTATAAGCCATTGTATTTTTTAAGAAAATTGTGTGTATCTAGAAAAACACTGTTATAAAAATACCTGTGATGATACATATGTTAATAAATGTAAAATAAAATTAGTATAGCTATGGAAAGGTTATAATAATTTCCTTTAAAGAAAATGCCAGGTTTTTCCTAGAAGAAATGGATAATTTCCTGGACACTTACACTCTCCCAAGACTAAACCAGGAAGAAGTTGAATCCCTGAATAGACCAATAGCGGGCTCTGAAGTTGAGGCAATAATTAATAGCCTACCAACCAAAAAAAAAAAAAAATCCAGGACCAGACGGATTCACAGCTGAATTCTACCAGAGGTACAAGGAGGAGTTGGTACCATTCCTTCTGAAACTATTCCAATCAATAGAAAAAGAGGAAATCCTCCCTAATTCATTTTATGAGGCCAACATCATCCTGATACCAAAGCCTGGCAGAGACACAACAAAAAAAGAGAATTTTAGACCGATATCACTGATGAACATTGATACAAAAACCCTTAATAAAATACTGGCAGACCGAATCCAGCAGCACATATAAAACTTATCCACCATGATCAAGTGGGCTTCATCCCTGGGATGCAAGGCTGGTTCAACATATGCAAATCAGTAAACATAATCCAGCACATAAACAGAACCAAAGACAAAAACCACATGATTATCTCAATAGATGCAGAAAAGGCCTTTGACAAAATTCAACAGCCCTTCATGCTAAAAACGCTCAATAAAATCGGTATTGATGGAACGTATCTCAAAATAATAGGAGCTATTTATGACAAACCCACAGCCAATATCATACTGAATGGGCAAAAACTGGAAGCATTCCCTTTGAAAACTGGCACAAGACAGGGATGCCCTCTCTCACCACACCTACTCAACATAATGTTGGAAGTTCTGGCTGGGGCAATCAGGCAAGAGAAAGAAATTAAGGGTATTCAGTTAGGAAAAGAAGAAGTCAAATTGTCCCTATTTGCAGATGACATGATTGTATACTTAGAAAACCCCATTGTCTCAGCCCCAAATCTCCTTAAACTGATAAGCAACTTCAGCAAAGTCTCAGGATACAAAATTAATGTGCAAAAATCACAAGCATTCTTATACACTAGTAACAGAAAAACAGAGGGCCAAATCAGGAATGAACTTCCATTCACAATTGCTTCAGAGAATAAAATACCTAGGAATCCAACTTACAAGGGATGTAAAGGACCTCTTCAAGGAGAACTACAAACCACTGCTCAGTGAAATAAAAGAGGATACAAACAAATGGAAGAACATATCATGCTCATGGATAGGAAGAATCAATATCGTGCAAATGGCCATACTGCCCAAGGTAATTTATAGATTCAATGCCATGCCCATCAAGCTACCAATGACTTTCTTCACAAAATTGGAAAAACTGCTTTAAAGTTCATACAGAACCAATAAAGAGCCCACATTGCCAAGACAATCCTAAGTCAAAAGAACAAGGCTGGAGGCATCACGCTACCTGACATCAAACTATACTACAAGGCTACAGTAGCCAAAACAGCATGGTACTGGTACCAAAACAGAGATATAGACCAATGGAACAGAACAGAGTCCTCAGAAATAATACCACACATCTACAGTCATCTGATCTTTGATAAACCTGAGAAAAACAAGAAATGGGGAAAGGATTCCCTATTTAATAAATGGTGCTGGGAAAATTGGCTAGCCATGAGTAGAAAGCTAAAACTGGATCCTTTCCTTACTCCTTATACGAAAATTAATTCAAGATGAATTAGAGACTTAAATGTCAGACCTAATACCATAAAAACCCTAGAAGAAAATCTAGGTAATACCATTCAGGACATAGGACTTCATGTCTAAAACACCAAAAGCAATGGCAACAAAAGCCAAAATTGACAAATGGGATCTAATTAAAACTAAAGAGCTTCTGCACAGCAAAAGAAACTACCATCAGAGTAAACAGGCAACCTACAGAATGGGAGAAAATTTTTGCAATCTACTCATCTGACAAAGGGTTAATATCCAGAACCTACAAAGAACTCCAACAAATTTACAAGAAAAAACAAACAACCCCATCAAAAAGTGGGCAAAGGATATGAACGGACATTTCTCAAAAGAACACATGCATACAGCCAACAGACACGTGAAAATATGCTAGTCATCACTGGCCATCAGAGAAATGCAAATCAAAACCACAATGAGATACCATCTCACACCAGTTAGAATGGCAATCATTGAAAAGTCAGGAAACAACAGGTGCTGGAGAGGATGTGGAGAAATAGGAATACTTTTACACTGTTGGTGGGATTGTAAACTAGTTCAACCATTGTGGAAAATAGTATGGCGATTCCTCAAGGATCTAGAACTAGAAATACCATATGACCCAGGCATGCCATTACTGGGTATATACCCAAAGGATTATAAATCCTGCTGCTATAAAGACACATGAACACATATGTTTATTGCCACACTTTCACAATAGCAAAGACTTGGAATCAACCCAAATGTCCATCACTGGCAGACTGGATTAAGAAAATGTGGCACATATACACCATGGAATATTATGCAGCCATAAAAAGGGATGAGTTTGTGTCCTTTGTAGGGACATGGATGCAGCTGGAAACCATCATTCTCAGCAAACTATCGCAAGAACAGAAAACCAAACACCACATGTTCTCTCTCATAGGTGGGAATTGAACAATGAGATTACTTGGACTCGTGAAGGGGAACATCATACACGGGGGTCTATTATGGGGAGGGCGGAGGGGAGAGGGATGGCATTGGGAGTTATACCTGATGTAAATGACAAATTGATGGGTGCTGACGAATTGATGGGTGCAGCACACTAACATGGCACAAATATACATATGTAACAAACCCGCATGTTGTGCACATGTACCCTAGAACTTAAAGTATAATAATAAAAAAAAAAAAGAAAGAAAATGCCAGGTTTTTATACTCTAATTATTCACCTCTAACCACTTCTCTACGAATCAATCTTTTTTAATTAAGTCAACTTATTTCTACCTTTTTTTTCTGAATTCTTAAAGTAGTCTCAAATATTTGCTATTCATATAGTAAATACTATTTGCCCAATGAATTTTTGAAACACATTTCAAAATCTAATATATTAAAGTTAAATCTTGCCTCCAGGAAGATGAATATAATTTGAATCACCTTTTTTTTTTGGTGGCTATGTAAAAACATTTGAATAAAAACCTATTTTCAATACTCCTTTATTTAATAAAAATAAGCAAATAGCATTGGAATAAAACTAAATGTTATAAAGAATGTTTTAATGAAACATGCATTCACTACACATTTATTTTAATCTTTTAGTTTAAAAACAAGAAGCAAATATATTATTTGTAATTATTTTATCTAAAAGAATTGAACATAATGTACACTTTTGAAAATCATATTTTATTTTCTTTCATTTCATTTTTAAATAAACAGCTTCTAAGGTTAAAATTCTATGAAATTATCAAGTGTTTTGTTACTTACAGCTTGAAAATTCCAGTGGACAGGAATGTTCATCCATAGGAAAGTTATGAAGCTGAAGATAACATTCTGCATTAATTGTCAATCTATTTAGATGGAAAAAAAGTATTAAATAAAGATAAATAATTTGAAGCATTAAAAATTCCCTGTCTAATTTTAAAACAAGAATGTGTCTTATGATAATAGTTTGTGATGTATTAGAATATATTAATGATTCTAAAGTCTCAAAGTCTTAAATAGCGATATTACGTTTATATATGAGTATGAGAATTCTAACAATTTCCTCTTCATTCAACTAAGTTACCTCTGTATACATTTCAATATGATCTCTGCGTTTACACGTAATAATTCATACTTCAATATATCAACTAACACACATGTGCAAACACAGCAGATTAGCAGATTATAAATGGTTAAGTATGATAATTTTTCTCTTAATTTATTATGAATATATTTCCATGAAGAACGGTTCTTAATAAGCAGATATGTTCAAGGCAATGAGCTAAATAAACTTGAACCTTATACATCAACCTTCATTTAATCCTTTCTTAGGGATGTTTTACTATATCGTTGAAAATTAGAGTATTATAAAATTTTATAGCAGAGTGGGTTTTAGAGGAAATCTTACTCAATTATTTACATGGCAGGTTAAGAAAACAATAATATTTATGCTGCAACCTCTTCTGCTTCAAAGGAAGAAAATCAAAGAATTTTTTCTATTTGCTTTTAGTCCTTTTCACATAATAATAACTGAGCTTAAAAAAGTATTGCCAAAATATTTCACATTATATTTCAGCATGTGAAAGGAGCTCCATACTTTTGACTTTGCAACTTTGAGAAATAAAAAATTTAGAGTTGATTAAATATTAGTATGGAAAATAAATGAGAGCAACTACAGATTTTTAAACAAATATTACCTTAAAGTATATAGAACTCGACCATCATTCCAAATTCGAAGCAGACGATTAGGAGTTGTTATCCAGTGAGCATCAGATTTTCTTGAGTTTCTGAAGAAAGTGTCAGGAATCCAAATTTTTCCAACCATATTACTGTTAAGCATAAGCACTTTCATGGTACTATTGAATTTTAAACGACTGTCAAACCAGGTTTGGGCAAAAATTATATCTATTGTGTATTCCTAAAATGTAAGAAGAGTAACAACATATTAATAAAGCTACTATTTTGGTTGTTTTTCTCAGAAGTTTGAATTTTTATATTGTAAAGTTTCTGCAAGTAACAGTTAAACTCAGTCTTTTTGGAGGAAAAAAAAAATGCCATTATTTTAAACTTTTTTTTTTTTTTTCGAGACGGAGTCTGGCTCTGTCGCCCAGGCTGGAGTGCAGTGGCATGATCACGGCTCACTGCAGGCTCCGCCTCCCGGGTTCACGCCATTCTCCTGCCTCAGTCTACGGAGTAGCTGGGACAACAGGCGCCCTCCACCACGCCCAGCTAATTTTTGTATTTTTAGTAGAGACGGGGTTTCACCGTGTTAGCCAGGATGGTCTTGATCTCCTGACTTCGTGATCCTCCCGCCTCCCAAAGTGCTGGGATTACAGGCGTGAGCCACCGCATATGGGCTAAACTTTCTTTTTGTTTGCATGAATCGTGTAAAATAAAATCCAAGATTTCCAGTAGTTATTGTTGCCCAGTGTTACTTTATTCTTTTTAATTTTTTTGTGTGAATTTTACTCAAGATTTTGTAGTATGTAGGATGTACTTATTAAACTTAAAATCAAATTATCTTAATGTTAATAATTATATTAATTTATACAGAGCTTAAATCACAAAAATCATAAACAAAAGAAAATCTAGATGCAAAACCCAACCAAATTATTTAAGAGGCTTTACATTGTTTTTTGTCTAAAAAGTTAATTCCAATTATTTATATTTACTAGTTTTAAATGTTTTAAAGCAACCACAAACTAATTTACTGAGCTATTATAAGATGCCAAACATATTTAAGAGCTTTGCATGTGTCATGTCACTAAATCCTTATTGCAACTATGTGAAATATAACCATTATCTTTCAGTAACATGTATTAATAGAAATATAAAATAATAATTCTCACATCACAGAACTAATAAGCAGTTGATATGGAAACTGAGCCACTGCAGGCTACATCCCAAGTCCACACCCATAACAAATGCATATAATGGTGGTTATAGTGATGTCTGATGCGTTCCAAGGTTGGAGCAAAACCTTTGTCCATAGTAACTGTAATTAGGAAATTTCATTTTTAACAGAGAACCTTCAAGAGTAGATAATCGGATGTTATCTACCTTCGTATACTGACAAAAAGTCTGCCATATTATAGGCATTTAAAATAAATAAAATGAACAAGAATGCAGCAGTAATCAATGCCATGGAGGAAAGGAAGTAAATATACATATATACGATATATATATACATATATAAAATATATATATACATATATAATATATATACACAATATATATGAACTATATGTGTGTGTGTATGTGTGTGTGTATATATGTGCGTGTATGTATGTTTGCATGTATATGGATATACTTTTGATATTTAAAAGAATAAGTAAATTGAAAAATATGAGGTATTATATAAGTTACTTCTGGTGAGAGAGATTGATTATTTGCACTTGATGTCATATTAGCAACTGGCCAATTTTCCTGAAGGAAAATATTTAATATAAGAAATAGAAGTATAATTGAGGATATGGTGAATAAATGAAAAATGGAAACAAATTATGAGAGATTAATAAGTAAACAAAGTAGATTCAACTTATTTATAGGGAAGTTGGATCAATTCCTAGGTTCCAGGCAGACTACTTAAAATTACAATTTGCTTAACTGGAATATAAAAATAAATTGAGAGGGTACCTCATTTTATCTATGTTGGATGAACAATGTTACAATTCTGGAAAAGCCTATATATAATAATTATTTAAAATACAATAGGGACCAGAAACTATGTAATTGAGTATGAAATGTATGTTTTATAAAGTGCTTAAAGTATATACACTTATAATTCTGAATAATTTATTTATATAATGAAGTAATGTGTGATCATTCAATAATCTACCTAGTTATTTAACATCTATATTATGTCAGTTGTTGTTTTTAATGGATTTAAAATACGAAGTTTTGTGCACAAAAATGCTTGCATCATCACCCTCTCTTTACATAATTTTGATTGCCGTGCTAGAGTAACTTAGGGAGATAAATAAAATTTTATTTTTTTCAACTTAATATGGGATGGCACGGATCAAACTGTGCTGTGGAATATAGACTGAAAGTACTTTTGCAACCATGTAAGCCTTATAAATCTGATAGCCACAACCTTGCTTATATACTGTGTTTGTAGGTCAGGCTGAGTCATAAGGCAAACCACATCCCATAATACATAATAATTCATATTTATGCTATAGATGTTTAATCATCTTATTGAGTAATATTAATGGGGATTACCCATTAATTACCCTAATTGCGCAAGCATTTAGGAAGTCCTAGAGAACCTTATACACATTATCACTGGTGTATCCTTTATTCTTTAAACCTTGTGAAAAATTATTGAACACCTTCACTGAAGTTATCATTGATCCCCACTCTACCTGCCTGTATCTCAGGTCAGATGTCTTGTCTTTGGAATCAGTTATAATTTATCCAAGCAGCCTCTTCACCTGCCACAAATGACTAACTATTCAGTCTAACCATGTAACCTACGCTAATGACATGGTGTCTAATTTTAATGGCAAATACAAATAGACAGAAGTCTCATAATCCTTCTATGGTGAACTAAATGCCCTGGAAAGAGCATTTAGTCAACTTTATTCACCAGAATTATGTTGTACTTTTATGTGGGATCAAACAGCAGAAACTACTCAAGATACTAGTAAGGATTGCGGCTAGGCAAATATTCAACACTAGTTGGTAGAGGGAATGTAATGCTACCTGGCAGTTGTACTTAGCTGCAGTATTCCTAATTCACAGGACCTTAAAGGTGGCACTTGAGAACCAATTTGTCTAAGGCTGGGATTTCCAAAGCAGCTGTCAATACTGCTTAGCAGCTGCAGGACCTTTTTAAAATCCCTGATTCTGGAAGTGTTAATCACTGTTGGAAGGCTTATGATTTCCAAATGATCAGAAATGGAAAAAGTTTTCTACTCACAGTTGTTCCCTCAATCCAATATCAAGAAGAGAAAGACTCAGAGAATATGTCTTGATAATCCATCCATCCAAAGCCCTTTGCAGAAGCTAATACTTATAAGTCCTTTTAAATTGCTAATTGTTAATAAATGCCTCACTGAAATAAGAAGACCATTAAAATCTATGCCATGTTACACATAATAAAAAAAATCCAGTTTTGTTTGCCCATTTGTATTAGTATAATTTCCAGAAAACGACCAAACTACTCTCGTACTTCATGTTCCTGTTCACAGGTTATAATATTTACACAAGAAATAAGCAAAAGCAAAACATAAAATGGAACTTCTATTTACTCAGAACAACAAATACAACAGCTTCTAAGATAAACATTTTGAGATAAGAAACAGTGCATTTAAAATTTGACATCCAATGCATTTTACAAAATGTACTGTATCTCCTTGCAAGTTAGCTGACAAAACAGCATTAATGAATAAATGTTAAGTGAGCCATTTTGATTCCTAACTTAATAAAATCAAATCATAATTGATAAGGGTGTAGTGCAGTCTCATTACTACATTGTCAGTTTGCAATTAAGCACTGTATCTCACATTTCAAATTACTAGTAAATTCAGTATTACTGTATTTCTAGTAATGGGAGAAACTTCACACAAAATTCAAGACCTGCCAAAGCAATTAACCTAGTTACATAATTTCATCACAAAATTTGATGGATCCTGATTTGTTCTTCCTATATTGGCATTAATCTCTTCCAAAATTGTCTAGTCACATGGCCAAAACAGAATGGTAGACCTAATAATTTTTAGCAGTAATGGAGCTATGGACATGTGGAGAAAAAGTACAAGTACAGCTAATCCACAAGACAAAGAAATACCTTTAGTGGTAAAATTTTACAAATATCAGCTCCAGTTTGCTTAATTATTGTAAAAGCACCAGCTTCTGAATTCTAGCAGGATAAGGTAAATAAAAAATTTGGTGTTATTCTAAGTTTGAAATATAAAAAAGAAATAGGGAGCAAAGAGTTTATGCCAATTGCTTAAATCATTGAAATCATCAGCAATACATGAGGGTGATTCAAAAATCAGACACATGTTCTAGATTTACCTACTAATCCTTTGTGCTCTCTTTTTATGTCTATGAATGTAGACTTCCAAAGGCACATAATATCATGTGCATTCATCAATTAATTTTTAGCAAATATTTTTTCAATGTTCTTGTTACTTTTATAATGTACTGGATTCACAAAGATGAAAATGAAGCCTTCTTGGTATGAACATATACATAATAAAATTGGAAAGTAATAAAATGTAAAAGGGGTATAAAGAGAAATAGAAATAGTAGAGATTATTTTTAGTTAGGGGAAATTAAGAAAGACTTCATGACAGAAACTGCATTTAACCTGAAACCTGTAAGATTTGGAAATATTTTGATTTATGCATCAACTAGTAAATGGTGGAGGGAAGGGAGAGGGCAAAGAGGCAGTAAAGTGCAGGGCAGAATGGAAAATAAAGAATGCAAGTCATATATAATGAAAAAGTAGCACATTTTCTTTATGTCAGGGAATGTGCATTCCTCAAATATACAGGCTATCCTACATCTGGAAGAGCTTTTTGGCAACTATTATCTAAAATTACCAATTTCCAATGATTGACCCTGCAACCTAGAAACAGCTCTGAACACTGCACTGAGAATAATGAACTGAAAATCCTAGTACTTCATGTGTTAATTTTCTGCATCGTGCTCAATCAACATTTCCTTCTGGAAATACATAACTATATTTCCAGAATATATATTATATAATATTCTGTTTACAAGTTCAAAGAGTAAAATATCAAACATTATATTCACAGAACAGTTAAACTCTATAGAATAGAAGATGAAATAATACAATCCGTAGGGTTTTATAAACCCTATGAATGAACTCCCGGTTCTTAAGAAGTTACAATAAAATAGAGAGGACAAGGTCAGCTTCCAGAACTTGGAATAGATATAGTACATGCATACCTGAATTCTGGGGTGGGAGAAAGCTATTCTTGTGAGCTTGTATTAGTAAAGGTACTCCACAAAAACACAGCCAACAGGATAAATGGGTAGACGTATAGATGCTGACTGATAGCAGGATAGATAGATGAGAGAGAGAGAAAGGGAAAAGATAGTCGAATCATATAATATGTAGGTGCTGGAAAGTGCAAAATGTGCAGGGAAGACTAGTAGGTAGGGAGTCAGGGAAGAGTTTACGTTTCAGTCTTCAAGCCAAAGGCAGGCTGGAGCCTGAGTCTCTTCTTCCTAGAGGGACCTCAGTCAATCTTTTTAGTGTTCATCTGATTGGTTGAGGCCCAACTACATTATAGAGGGTAATCTGCTTTACTCAAAATCTACTGATTTAAATGTGAATCACATCTAAATAATACCTTCACAGCAACATCTCGACTGCAATTTAGCCAAATACAGTCATGCACTGCATGATGTTTTCAGTCAATGATGGGCCACATGTACAACGTTGGTCCCATAAAATTACAATGCAGTTGAAAAAATCCTATCACCTAGTGATGTTGTGGCCATCCTAACATCCTAGAACAACAGATTGTTTACATCTTTCTGGTGATGCTGATGTAAACAAACCTATTGTGCTGCCAGTTGTTTGAAAGTATAATACATACAATTATGCACAGTACATATTTGGTAATATTATAATATTATAATATTTTGGTAATAACTAACTTACTACTGGTTTACATGTTTACCGTACAATAATTTCTATCATTATTTCAGATTATACTTTTTCTACTTTATACACACACACCCAAAACAAATATATATGTTAACTGTATTATATATACACATAACATGTATATATGTTAACTGTAAAATGACAGAGTATAGCATAATAAATACATAAACCAAAATACACACACATATTATATGTTATATATAATATTATATATAAATATATTGTAATGTATATTATATATTTATGCATTTCATGTATTTGTATACAATTTGTATATGTACCATTATATATGCTAACTGTAAAACAGCCTCAGGCAAGTCCTTCAGTAGGTCTTCCAGATGACGCATTGTTATCAGATCAGATGACAGCTTTATGCATGTTATTGTCCCTGAAGATCTTCTTGTGGGACAAGATGTGGAGGTGGAAGGCAGTAATGATAATGATTCTGACTATGTAGGCTAATGTGTAGGGTTTTTAGTTTTTAACAAAATGTTGAAAAAGCTTAAAAAAAAAAGGAAAAAGGAAAAAGAAAAGCTTACAAAATAATGACACGAAAATACTTTGTACAGCTGTAAAATATTTTTAAGTTGTTATTATGAAAATGTAAAATTTATAACAAATTGATAAAAAAAATCAGTAACCAAATAATAATTTGTTATGAAGAAAGAAATTTTAAAAATTAATTTAGTGTATTCTAAGTGCACAGTGTTTATAAGGTCTATAATAGTGCACAGTAATGTCCAGGCCTTCACATTCACTCACCACTCACTCACTGACTCACCCAGAGCAACTTCCCTGACTGCAAGCCTTCAGTAATAAGTCCCTTATACAGGTATACCATTTTTATCTTTTGTACCATATTTTTACTGTATTTTTCTGTGTTTAGGTATGTTTAGATATGCAAATGCTTATTGTGTTACAATTATCTACAACATTCAGTTCAATAATATTCTTAACAGGTTTGTGTCCTAGAAACATTAAGCTATATTATACAGCCTAGGTATGTAGTAGGCTATACCATGTAGGTTTGTGTAAGTACATTCCATGATGTTTCTACAATGATGAAATTGACTAAAGATGCATTTCTTATAATGTATCTCTGTCATTAAGTGATACATAACTGTATTTGGGGACCATAGCCTGACCGAGTTGACATGTAAAATTAACCATCACAGAGTTATTAACAGTAGGAATAGACACCCATGGATTCAGAGCACTTTTCAAAAATTACCCATGTGTTTCTTTTCCAGACAAGGGACAATTTATACTGCGGCAAGGAGGAACATATTCCTCCATCTCATGTTCTTTATGAAAATCTGCGTTCTTGTCAATTTGTCCCATCTCTTGGTCTGTCAGTGAAGTTTGCTTCATATTTCTCAATTGAGTGGATGTAATATATTAAAAATCCATTACGTACAGGTTATTGTCTCTATTTATTTCTCTGCACATTGAACTTGACCTGAATGACCATGAAATCTGGAAAGAAGTGATCTACACTGAAAACATGAGTATTGAGTGATGTTTCAAGAAAATAAGGACAAAAAATCCATTGTGATGCTAGCTTCGCATGTGCAATGAACTTCTTAATTAAATGAGATATGTGTTTACCTGGTTTTTATTTTTTTATTTTCTGACATTTAAGTGCATCTTTACTGTTTTTTTTTATTATACTTTAAGTTCTAGGCTACATATGCACAACGTGCAGTTTTGTTATACACGTGCCATCTTGGTGTGCTGCACCCGTTAACTCGTCATTTACATTAGGTATTAAACCTATTTTAAACTCCCTTTGCCTCCGCTGAGACTCAATACTGATTTGAAATGGAGCAGTTCTTAGTAAAAATACTAATATTTGACAGATTTTAGATATATTTATGATAATATAATTTTTATTTAAAATCTAGCAATCTGGCAACAGAGTAAAGTATTTCATGAAGTTAGTTTATGCTGAGTTGTCATATGCCATAACATAATTTTAAAAATAATTATCCAAAAACATGTAAATAACTGAGCCTAATATTTTTGATAAATTAGACATGTTTTCATAAACCTTTATTAAATTTAATTAAAATATATATTTGATAGCCTTTCATTTAAGCAGAGAAAGCTAATGTTTTCCAGATTCCATCAAATTGTTTTTGCCCAGTGACTATTCTATACTGCCAAGCTCTATCTTCTCATTTCTTTTCCTGCTTTTCCCTGATTGTAATTGAGATAGAAGGAAGCTTTTTCAACATCATACAAAGTGTAAGAGATTCTGATCATGTACTCCACAATATTAACTTCTTTACCATAACTCAGGTCATCCATATGAGGCAAAAATTTTTAAACCACAGAGATGAAATTTATATGTTGACAATTAGTAGTTTTGGTCACTTATTTCATACTTACCTTTCTTTCATCTTGCTTTTTACTTTCATGGCATTTGTATCTATGTTATCACTGTGGGGTATTTGGATGAATAAATGATTGAATAAGTCTAACCCGCATGGACCACGCTTCCTAAGTATGAAACATAGTATGATAACAAATATACAAGAGATCCCCTTTATTCATGAGTATGCATTCTAAGATTCCCATTGAATACCTGAAACCCTGAATAGTTGGGAAGCTTATATACTCTATGTTTTTCCTATACATACGTAACTATGATAATGTTCAACTGATAAATTAGGCACAGTAAGAGATTGACAACAATGAATGATACAATATAATTTTAATAACAAAATACTGTAATGAATGTTCTATGAATGTGATCTCTACCTTCTTCTCAAAATAACTTATTGTACTGTACTCACCTATTTTTGGATCATTGTTGACCATGGATAACTGAAACCACAGAAAGCAAAACCACAGATAAGGAGGGACTGGTGTATAAACACACTCAAACTATACTTCCCCATTACAGTTTATTACCAGCTAACAGCATGGTAAGAAGTTCTCTGTGATAAATGATTGATATTCAGATGAAGGTTCTGCTTCCTAGAAAAGCTTCATCGCCAGTAGGCAAACATGCTTTCTATCCACATATGCAACATTTGTTATAGATTGGTTCAATGCTAAATAGCTAGATTAATTGCTGGATGAGCTGAGTGGGAAAAGTGTTTCTACATCTGTGACTGCCCTGTACTACAAATGTTTTATTGATGTCTGAATTAGCTTGTCTATCTGAGCAAGAGAGAACACTATATTTGGAAATGATATATTCAGAAATAGTCCACATGACTCATGTTTTAAATTATTTATATTATTACCAGTTTATAAAATGCTTACTGTTGTCCATAGCCCAGCTGCAGAAAATGAAGAACTTTCCAACATTGTATCGTGCTAGTGGGGCATTATTTGCACTTGCTTCTTCTGTTTACCTCAGGAGTTTGAATCCTATTGCGCCTATCACAAAGCTAGGTACCTCTACCAGGAAATCCAAGGCTTATCATAGAGTTTTAACAATTTCAATTATGGTAATTTGTTACAATTTTTATTATAACAAAATGTCAAAAGTCAAGACATTTACATAAGTTTTCTCTACTGCACTTTCTAATTAAACTGAAGAGCAGCTGGTGTTAGTTCAAATTCATTGTCAATCTAAGACGAAAACCTTTACTACATTATTTTAAGCCTTTGCTGTTCTAGATGTAAAAATAGCACATTGAATAAGGGATAAGGTATTGTCTTTTAATTACATACATAATTTTAAATAATTTCCAGATAATCAATATAACAAATACTAAATATATCCAAAGTATGCATAATAGTAAGAGTAATGTGTAGTACAAAGAACACTGACTGGATGGAATGGGAAAGTTTTGTCATAATTCTGAGATTTACTAGAGTAGGGTGCTGACCAAGTCACTTATACACTCTTACTGGCAAAATGTGGGCACAAGGCAAAATCGTAATTACTATCTTTCCCAGCTCTAAGACTCTATGATCATGAAAACATTATAAAATATTAGATTAATGTATTTTTTAAAAAGTCCTACCTATAAGAGGGGTAAAGTCTGAGGTGAACATGGTTTCTTTCAATGACTTTTCCTCATAAAAATACTTTCAGTCTGTAAGTACCATTGGTACCTTCCTTTAATCCTGCCTAATCCCTACTAACTTTATAGGTGAAAATGGCTTGGACTAGTAACCTCCAAACCTGGTTGACTAGAATTCTCTGATAAGCATTCTCACAATTCTGTTTATTAATTTTAATTTCTAATTTTATTTTTAACATTTTATTTTAAAATTTTACTTAAAATTTTATTTTAAAAAATTAGAGGCAAGAGCTCACTCTGTTGCCCAGGCTGGTTTTGAACTCCTGAGCGCAAGTGATCCTCCTGCTTCGGCCTCCTGAAGTGCTAGGAATACAGGCGTGAGCCACTGTGCCCAGCCAGCATTTTCAAAATTCAACGTGCAACTAATATATGTAGCTCTACACAATTTTACAATGTAATCTCCTAACATGAAAAAATATGAACTGCCTAAATGTGCCTTAGGTCATATTAATATATGTGTGTGTGTGTGTGTGTGTGTGTGTGTATGCTAAATTACTTTTTCTTAGATATGTATGTACTTTTTCTTAGATATATATGTTTTTATATTATTATGTGTGTTTTTATATTATTAGCAAAGTCACTCTTCTCTGATTAATAAATGTGTAAATAAAGGTGTAAAAAATTAGGAATCATAAGAGTATGTTTGAATCAGCTATAACATGGGAGATTTGGAATAGTGACTTGGAGCAGCCGGTTAAAGGCCAAAAACCAAGTTTTAAGTACATTTATGATAGTCATGAGCTGAAGCAAACTAGACATTCATTTTGTCAGAACATTGGCCACAAACCTACCCTGAGGACAGAATTACCAAGCAGTACATTCTACAACACTCTATGATTGCTAACCCATAAAAAACTAAAAGAAATAGTAACCAATTCAAGACTGTCTACCTTGAGGTATCTATCTTGAAGTGTCAAAAAATTCAAACAATTTTTGAATTTGTTTTCTAAAAATTCAAAATTTTCACTTTCAATATTTGACCAAAATCTATGAGAGGTCTAGGGTATGTATACACATAGCCTGAAGAAATAATAATGGTGGCTAAAATATTTAATAATAATATTACTCAATTACAGCAAATTGGAAATATTCCACATGTAAAATAATTCATTACTAAATAATATGCAACATTTAATTAATTTTTTAAAAGTAATGACACAGTATAACACATAGAAAAACATAATATTATAAAATAGTGAGGTTAAAAAAGCATTGGGTAAAACGGTTATGATCATAACAATGGTGACCACTAGATATAATATTTCAGTATATTTTAAATTTTTTCTTTTATCTAAGTTAAATTTCTGATTTTCCCAGATTGAGTATGTATTACTTTTATAATAAAAAAACTCTTTTTATGGAAAACATTTTTAGAAGAAAATAGCATTAGGACCACCATTTACAATTTAAAATATGTATAGATTCGTACACAGCATTTTTCCTGCCTTTTCCCTTCTGTCTTGGTCTAATTTGCATTTTTAGTCATCTTCCCTGCTAGGTTTTATGCTCTTCTGAAGAAAGGATGACATATCTTTTCCAATATCTTTTTTAACAATGAACCAATTGTCACTATAATAAATGGTAAATAAATATACGACAGACAAATAAAACAATGAAATATATATATAATTGTATTTGAATTAAGAAATAAAATTATTTTGATAATTTTTAGAGATTCTAAGGTCAATTTAACATTAAGGTTGGATACTTGACCATTTCACTTAAATGAATGAAAAATGATTATTACTGAGAAAAATCCCTTATTTACATTCTATAATAAATAATAATTGTGACTTCTGTAGCTCTACATACATTTTTGTTTAAAAAGATATTTTTTCCTTGTGTAGAGAGCAATTAGATTTTTGTTTTCTGTTAAAAAAAATTCTGAAAATGGACATTCCTGTTACATATTTCTGCGCAGGCCAGAAAGAAAGCATTCTGTCATTTGCTAAGTTTGCCTGATCCTCTTTGCCTACTGCTCACCCTCTTGTAGTCCTCTCCAGCAGGCAGTTATTTTGAAGCACAGCCCAGGTGACTTCCCAGCTCCTTTTTAAATTGTCGTCTTCGTAGCTGGTGCCCTTGTTCCTCAGCCCTGTCTCCCTTACTAAGACAAATCAGAATTTCCAGCAGGAAGATCCTGTCCTGTTTCAATTCCCAGCAGGAAGATTCTATCCAGTTTCAGAAGTATATTCTAGGACTGTGTGACATATCACTCTTGCAGTTAGAAAATATTTAAATTAACTTCTGCAGGTGAGAACTGGGATCTAAGTAGTTTTTATTAGTTGTTCCTTGTCCCTTACTTTCAAAGTATCCATATTAGTCATCTCTTAATATTGGATTATATAAGGGTATACCAGTTCCTACAATTAAATTCATGTCCAAATTATACCTGGAATTTTTAGTTGTAGCTACTTTTGTACTTACTAATCTTATGCTGTAGCCTCCTGTTAGATACCCATAATATCATCTTGAATTTCCTGGAGCTCTTACTGATTTTGATTTGGCTTTAAAGAATTGCTATGGCCCTTGAGTGTTGTACTTGCTAGTCAGAGGGCAGCCAACATCGTGAGATATTTACTCAGAAGAGTAAAGATACATAATCTCCCCCAAATCTGAAAAGTTACGAAGTTATAACTATTTTATCTAATAATCTCTAGTAACATATTCTTCACTTCAATTCTGATTGCATATTTTTGTTCTGCTTATATTGAAGATAGTTTTAATCAAACCATATATAAAATTGAACAGCTTCTTTCCAAGTTACTCTATTTTCCCCGTCTTCATTAGTGCATCTGTTACTCATTTTGACTGTAAAAAGAAAAGCATATTCCATTGTAGAATAATGTCATTTTAAGCATTATTCAGAAATCTATGGAAATGCTATTTTATGTATCTAAGTTTAAAAAGAAACACCCATTTTGCAGCAAAACAAATTTTGGCTAACTTAAAAAATTAAACTAATATATTAATTTTGTTTCTTACTAGTAAATTAAATTACATGAGTACTTAAGGCAGTGACACCCTCTTGCTTTCTTAATTATGCTTAAATCTGCTTCCTCGATTACACTCACATTCAAAACAATTTTGCTCATTTTATGAAAAGTGAATTCTAATTTCCCTGCATTGTTTAGTTAAAATAATCTTCTACATAACCTATTTCTTATTCATCCCTAGTATTACAATGCTTTTCTTTTTAATAAACATTATCAGGTGTTCCGTGGGGTTCTTTTATTTATTTATTTTCACCTGTTTTAGTATCACTAGTTTCAATAGTAATTTTATTTAATTAAGTTTTTTTTTAAATGATCACTGTTGAAGGGTGTAAGTGTGTAATTTGCTCCACTGGGGAAACTAAATCATTAATACATTAATCTTTTATATAGGAAGATCATTGTAGAAGCCTGTTGATAGTCATTCTTGTCAAAGTGTTTCTAGAATACTAATATATCCTTGAATCGTGTTTCTCTTTACTTTAATGACCATGTTTTTATTTAATGTATTCATGCAAATTGAAAACATAATCCCCAAACAAAAAATATACAATTCAGGAAAATGCAGATTTTCCCATATGCTCAGTCTTATTTTCTCTAGGCGTTGGTTACTTAGAAACTAAACATTACAATATTCCACCAAAAAAAAATAACATTTTAGCAATGTATTACTTTATGAAATCTGATATTTGCATATTGTTAAAAAAATGCAACGTATTACACATATATATTAAAAGTTTTCTGTTTGTAAAAATCAATTGATTATATACTAATTTGTTTTGGGTAGAACTAATACTAAAAAGATTTGTTGAAACTGCCTCTTCCCTTAGTTTCCACAGCATTGTTTTGTCACTTTCTTGTCAACCTTGATGTTTCATTTACTATCTCAGCTTCGTCACTTTCTTGTCAACCTTGATGTTTCATTTACTATCTCAGCTTTGTCTTTCAGGTCCTTAAATACATGCGTTCCCTAAGGTCTGCTATTTGTTTCTTTGTTCTTCTCTTTTCACTTTAAGGCTGTTTTCCCCATCTCACAGAGGTTTGGCAAATTCCTGACAAAGATTTGGCCCCAGCCTCGACTTTTCCCTGAATGTTAGCCCCTAATTTAAGACTAACTTCTAGGTCAATCTTTTGGAACATTACTTTATCCTCTCAAATTCAATTTTATCCACAGCCAGTTCATATTTGCTTGTACTAAGGTGACAAAGATGTCACTTATGGCATGGCTAAAATGTTGTCACTACAATAATCAGTGCAGACAGCTGTAAAAGTTAATGAGAGTCATGTGAAGATTGCATCAAGTAAGAGAAAAACTGAGTGTGACTGTCACACCAGAGGAGTGAGCAGACATAGGTAACCGTTAGGCATACCAGAAAGGTTCCCCAGCTGTAAAGCAATAAAACCTGTAATAAAGAGAAGACTTAACTGTTGTAATATTGAATAGCTAAAATGAAGTAGAAAATCAGCAAAGTACTTGAGAACTATCTTTAGATGTCTTACGGGCTGAATGGTGTTACCCCCTAAATTCATATATTGAAGACTTAATCCCAAGAACTTCAGAATGTGACTACATTTAAAGGCAGGGCCTTTAAAGTCAACATGCGGCTTTTAGGGTGGGCCCTAATACAATATGACTTGTGATAAGAAGAGAAAAGTTAGATACACAAAGAGACACCAGGGATGCACAGACACAGAGAAAAGACCATGTGAGGACATGGTGAGAAAGCAGCTGTCTGCAAGCCAATGAGATAGACCTAAGAAGAAACCAAACCAGCCAAGGCTTTGATCTTGGACCTCTGGCCTCAATATCTGCAAGAAATAGATTGTTGTTGTTTAAGCCACCAGTCTGTGCTACTTTTTTGTGGCAACCCTAGCCAACTAATACCAAAGGCAAAAGCGAAGGAGAGGAGTACAAGACGTTATTGAATGCATTCAACGGGACTCAGTAGTCTGACTCACAGAAATGGGATCATTAGCGTTTGGAACTGAACATTGTAAAGTCTTTTTTAAAATAATGCCTGTTGCTTATATTGGCATTGTTAATTTTGTTCTTCATTAGTAATAAAATACTATTTATTCTATGTATATAACATAAAGAATGAATATTACACATTCTCAATTTTTATTCTAAATTGTTCTGTCTTGATATTTTCTCATATTCTCTCTCCCTTCCTTATTTCTCTTCTTTTCTCCTCTACCTTCTCTACCCCCATACTCTTATCTCATCTTCTAAGCCATGTTTCTCAAAATAGTAGTTTATAAAATTAAATCTACATTCCCACTCACTCCCTAGCTCCCAGAAATCAGCACTTGACTATATGACTATCCCTGAAAGAACCATATATATTCTCAGGGCTCCATGGCAAAAAGTTTGGACATGAGGCCACTTTTGAAGATGAAGGAGGGATGTACAATCCAGTTGTTATCTCTTTCCTGCCTTCGCCATTCCAACTGAATTTCTCCTAACAAAGATAATTAACACCACCTACTTGCCAATGCCAGTTATCACAATCTAATCCATTTTATTGTATTCTCATGTGCATTTGTAATTCATTATGATTCCCTCCTTCTTTATCGTCTTTACTCTCTCAGATTTTGTAATACCATCTTCTCTCATTTTTGCGCCTACCCTTCTGACTTTTCTGAATATGTCCCCTTTCTGTGCTTCTCTTTCTGGCAACTATATTTCATATACATTCATCTCATTACACCATCTGGTCCTCAGATCTGCGATCGTCTTAATCTGAATCTTCTCTTAGATCATCTCACACATTCTTGATGTCTTAAGCTTTATTATATTCTTCTTGTCTTCTTTCTCTTTCTCATCTACATCTATATTTTGTGCTAACATCCTCCCTGATAGCAGATCTATAAGGCAAAATGCTGCTGGACAGTTCCTCCCGAATGCACCATGAGGATTTGGGGCACATAAGCCTACACTGTATTCCTACGTGGGATAATAACTCTACCATCTTCAAAGTATCTTCGTTTCTACACCTTGGAGCCAGGTTACACATAATAAGTCACCAAATTCTCAAAAAATTACCTATTTTTTAAATGTATTATTGTCATCTCCAGCTTGATTGCAACTGCAGTAAGTAAGCCCTTGAAGATCTCTTGTCCGGACTAATACAATAAACTGTAATGGGTCTCTGTAACCCTAACTTGGACTCTTACCTCCATCTTCTATATTACTATAAGAGAAATGTATTAAGCAATGTAAATCTGCCTTTGACACTCCCCTGGTAAAATATTTCCTGTCATTTCTCTTATCCCAAGGGATATAATTTATACATAATACAATTTACAAGCTTCCTATTACGATGGCTTACAAGACTGTCCTTAATAGGATCCTTCAATATCCCTGTTGCCTCAATTTCTTACTTTGCACTTTGTATTCCAGTAACATCAAATTGCTGGAAGTTCCCCTGATCTTATGAGGCTGTTTCATTCCTCTGTGACTTTATGCATGCTGCTTTCTCTGCCAGTAAGTCCTTTGTTTTCTCTCTCTGATTGACTACTTTCCCCTCAGGCTTTCTGATTTTTTTCTTTCCAGATTTCTTCAGGGACCTCTTCTTGGTGGATCAGATGATAATCTGTTATGCTCTTGCATAGTTCTACCAAACACAGCACATTGGAATAACAAGACACAGATTCTTAGATACAGGTGTAGTTTAGCTCCAGTTGCCAATACCTGGCACAAAGTAATTGTACATGTTGATCTGAATTCATTCAGAATTAAGTATAAAAAATTACTCATATACAAATTCTATTTTGGAGGTATACACTTGAGAGATCTCAATGGCAGATAATTATTTTTAATATTTCTTACTCACCATATTAATTGGATCAACTGGTCCAATGCTGTTTACATAAACATCAGTTTCAATTACTGTGGGCCTCACTGCAAAATACCAACAAGAAGAATGGTCAAAGATATGATTAGACATTGTTTTAAATAAATCTTATTTTTAAAGAAATCTTAATAACTACTTACATCTTACCATTTCAATCATAAAACATATTTTATTATGAAATGTGAAAATGTAGCCATTATAAAAACAATCTTTACATTTTGCAGATCAGTCACAGATAATTATATAGAGATAAAGCACATTAGATAATGCAGAAAAATGACCTTGTAGACTGAAAGTTTCTGTTATTGTGGCATGTTTTTAGTCATTCATGCTCAGTTATCTTTTTCAAACTTCATCCATGTTTCCTATATGACAGGGTACTTCTCACTCATAATCGCAACGCTGTGATTGACCAGGCAAGGTGTACTTATTCTTTAAATACACACAAAAGTCTGCCAGACTGAATATCTACTCAGTCTCAGTCTCCAGATCTTGGCATTTTTCAATCTGACAGAGCCCTCAAGTTACCAAACTTCAGTGAAAAATGTGAAGCATTTTGCAAAACAATGTCTATCAAATTTTAGAATAATATTTTTACCCCTTGCAATTAAAAATACACTTAATAAAACACACGACACTTACATAGTTTGTTTTTCCTGAAGCAAAAATTTTATTATATGGCATACATATTTAATAACACAGATTTAATTTTAGTATACAAAACTATGTTTCTAGATCTACACAATACTTGAAAATGCAATTCCTTTGCTAGCCATCAATTAGATATCTTAAATAAAAGTAGGTCATACGGTTTATGGAAGGTTTTACAATGTAACGTAGACTGATGACTTCTGAGATGAGTTGCTTTAACTTTCTAATTTGTTTCTGACTAGCTATGAATTATAGCCAATAAATATAAAATTAAGCTAATTATAGTTAGATTAACAGAATGATTTTTATGAAAGTCAATTAAAAACAAGACAATAGATTTATTAGTTCCATTTGTAAGTATATTGATTATCACTTATAAGTGATTATAACTGATATAAACAATATACCATTCTTATATAATAAGACTTTTTTTTTTCAGTTAAACTGATAAATCAGCAAATGTCAAGTGCCTACTTTTATTTTACATACTCAAAGCTGAACATTGTCTACATTGAGAGAGAAATTGTTCCTGGGACAATTTTCTTTAGAGTATAAATGTTTTCTACATTTATGATGTCGAAGGTTATAGATATAAGTTAACTGTCTTGGTTTCCTGATATCAATGTTTCTTAGCCAATTATAAGATAAACATATAGGTTAGAAAAACATTAACTTTGGCATTTTGGCATGAGTTACATAGAACGAGAGACACTGAAGTATTTTATGATGTGCATACAGCAAGTGCACCCAGAATGAGACAAAAGAAGAATCACATCAGTAAGTCCAATACTGCTACTAATATAGATGATACTTAGTTAATAATTGTTAAATATGTATTTGAAAGCTCTGACAAATCTTTTTGAGTTATTCTGTTTACCATTTTGTAAACTTGACATGCTATTTGATCTGATCCTTGACTCTGCGGCACCAACCCACAAAGACGAATAAACCGGAAAGTAGACTAAAATATTTCGTATTAGTTTTGAAATCATGACTGGTGACATGCTTTAAAATATAATTAAGAAAAAAAACCAGAAATCTGTAATTGCTTCTTAATAATGACTCATTGTTGCTTTGATTCATAGTATGAACAATACTTACGAGTAATATTACATAAATATTCACTTCTTGGAAATGACTAAGTAATCTTTCTTAGTACTATCATTTTCTCAATCCAAAGTTTATTCAATTGCAAGATATGAGTGATGTTCAAAAACTAAAATATTATATTTTAATTTAAAACTAGAAAAATAAAACTAACAGAGAATTGTCATTCCAGACTCTAAATAACATCTTGAAAGTAAGCACAGACTATGTTTAATTCATCAATACACATGGAGATTAAAGATCTCTTTTTTGCAATAGCATAACAATGCATGGGAAAACCATGTACTGCCACGGCAAATCACACACACACACACACACACACACACACATATATATGTGTGTGTGAAGGCAGGTAGAGATGGCACTGGATTATTTTTGCAAGGTTTCTTTCTGTGCTGTTATTCTAAGAACTTTGCTTTAAGTTGCTCCACAGGATATAAGTAGATATTCTCCCAGTGGGAGTCAGTATATAGAAAGAATAGAGGTTCAGGGCAATTTAAAGACCATCCAGAAAATAGAAACAGGTAGAAAAATTTAAAATTTTAAAAAGAGAAAAGCAGTGTGATCAATGAAGTTTCCGCATTCAAATTCCAAGTAGCAAAGGCAATAATTAGGAGAGCCAAATGTAGAGGTGGGTAATTGGTATATCAGTGAGAAAAGATAAACTACAATAGATTTAAAAAATATTTTCTTTCTAATTGATTTTAATCATGCTTTCTTGGACACACTATTCTAATTTAACTAAGATACCTTTAGCAGATTATGTAGATTTTCGGTCACTTTTGTATATTAAAATTAATTTAGGTCAATTAAAAACTCTAATCCTGTAGAGTTTTATAGGTTTTCTTACTGTCACAGAATAGGCCTTAAAAAAGAGAAATAGTCCCACTTATTCAGATATTGAAGTTATCATACATAATTTTTTTCTTTATTTTATGTTATATAAATTTTACTTCAAATTTAAATATTTCATTCAACCGAGTATATTATTGTTCGTAAATGACATACGTACAATTCCAAGAAAGAAAGCAACCACCTAGGTGAGCACTCTTACACAACTGGTTGTTTTTGGACCGTCTTCTGGTCCTTGCCCATATACAGATTACTTTTTATCTAACTACTCAAATTTCTATGAATATTTTCTTTTATTGTGAAAGCTAGTGTTTTTTGTTGTTGTTGTTGTTGTTGTTTTTAAGAAAACAAAGGAATAAAAGAATGGCTACTCCATAGGCAGAGCAGCCTCTATGAAGATCTTCTGAAAGTTTATTCAGGGAGACAACTGTTTTTATCTGCAAATAATCACTTCTCATAAATGTACCAACTGTTTCCTTCAACTGATACATTCATGAGAGATATGAGTGTATAATTTTTCTTCTAGTAATATCCCTGTCTGGTTTAGTTATCAGAATTTTGCTGGTTTAATAAAATGAGTGGAGTATCCTTTCTCTATTTCTTTGAAAGAATTTGTGTAAGACTTATAGTAGTTCTTTCTTCTATATTTTTTGAAATTCACCAGTGAAGCAACAAAAATGTAGTATTATTTCTGAACTGAATCATCCTTCTGTGAATATGTTATTGAGACAATTGGGAAGTGGGGCCAAGTATTCACTGGTAGTAGCATATCAATATTATCTTCCTGGTTTTGATTATTGTATCATGCTTATATAAGGTTGAAATAATATAAGTATATTCTCTGACCACAACGAAGTTAAAATAGAAATTATTAACAAAAAATATATCTTTAAAAATCCCCAAATATTTAGATATTAGGTAACATTACAAAATAATCCATGAATCAGGAAAAAGTCAGTAGGAAATCAATTTTTCAAAAGTAAATAAAAATGAAAATAATGTTACAGGTTATAAAATTGAGAAAAATAAAATCTTGATCTAGTTAACAGAAAGGCTATAGTTATTAAATGGTAGAGCTTATAAACATGTCCCAAGAAGGAAAACTCCAGGCCCATATCACACATAGACTTTGAAATAAGTATGATTAACACATTCCAGTTTCCCTAGACTATACAGCAGAAGTCCTTGACCCAAAGATAGACGCCAAGCTTGAGTTTAGATACTTCTGAGGCCTTAAATAACAAGGAAATGTCAAACACCACTTGACAACCTTCCCAGGTTACATGTAGATATATATGGATGAAAAGGTACATAGGGATAAGTAGATTCTTACGGCTGAGCTAATACTGTAGCTAGTAGAAACATATGGCTGTTTAAATTTAAATAGAAATTAATTGCATTTAAATAAAATAAAAATATTTCATAAGCACACTAATCACATTTCAAGTACAGAACAGCCACTTGTGGCCAGAGATTACAAAAATGGGCAATGCAGAACAACATTTCTATCATTTCAGTAAGTTTTACTGAACAATGTTCACCAGTGGTTCTCAATGAGAACACCATGTCTCCTGTAAATTATTTTGAAAATTTCTGGGCAGCTGTTTGTGTTCGTCACAAAAATTGGGATTATTAGTAATAGTGTTTAGTGGATGAAGTCCTAGAACTTCATAAAACAGTCATATGTGATGAAAAATTGTCCCATATTTAACAAGATTTTGAATATCCTGTCTTGCATTCTTATAGGTAAAACAGTATAAAACAGTATGCCTTATAGTCCGAACCTAGAAGATAAGTTTCTTTACATGTAACCATGAAGTATTTTTGTGTTTGCCAGGAATTCCTGAAAAATAAAACACAGGAAGATGGTATTTATTTTGTTCTGAATTTTACAAAATGTTTTACACCATTTTACTTAGCCATATCACCAACTACAATGTTGCTCATAGTACTGGAGTCACTGATAAGACACACTTATATCTCTTGATTTATGTGGGCTTTCTAATATACAGTCATTCTTTGTATAAATGCAAGCATCTGGCAGCTTCATAATTTCCTTCAGTGTAGTTAAACCTGAGCATTTTCATATAGAATGTCAAATATTTCATTATAAATTACTTTTTGCACCTTATAATACAGGTGTCGTGTAGTGTGTATCCCACTACAAAACACACACAAACAAACCCCATATATCTATATTTAAATGGTGTGTGTGTGTGTGTGTGTGTGTGTGTGTGTGTACTCCCTAGAATGCCTTCTCAGGAAAATTGAAGACTGGTTTCTCATTTTCTACTTAAATATACATTTAAGCAGCAGATTTGGCAACCTGCTCTTGCTCCCATACCTGATCGGGGAAAAGGAAACCTAGAAGTGATAGGACTTAAAGAAGAATAAGCAGAGGAAGAGCTGCACATCTACTCTTCAGCACTTTTAGGATATTTTGTTTTCTTGTGGCTATAAAGCACGCCAAAAGAAAATAACTTGGTTAGCAGCATCTCACAGGATTTTTGACCTCAAGAGAGTTGTGCATCAGCAGTACATATCTTCCGACTAGATTGCTGCTGAAAGGAGTTAAGGCAGGTGGAAGATACAGATAAGCATCCAGATTTCCTAAGCCAGGGAATTGAGCCAATAAAATGCCTATGAAAAACAACAAAAATTATTTATACTTCCTAACCATAAAAGTCATTATTTACACATCTAGCCCTTAACTTACACCTAAGGCCAGTTGGCATTATCCCAAAAAGAAGTAACGAGTAACAAGACTAAGGTTGCAACTATGCCCAGTTAAAACATGTAGACTAGTCTTCTTTATATCCCCCCCATGTCCCCATCACTAGAAACACAGAAGAGATAAAGAGATGGAATAAAACAACAGGCCACACTACTCCCTTTCTTACCATCCTCCGACTCCCACAGTGTCACCCTAGTGGGGCTTATCTTCCCTGCGTCTCAGGAGAGGATGTCTTTTAATCTGGATATTAAATTTTGTATATTAGGTTGAACTATTTAAATAACTGAAACTGTTTGGAAAGTCATAGAATCTACTTGAAAAGTTGTTAAGAAGTAGGAAAATAGGCTGGCCATGGTGGCTTACACCAGTAATCACAGCACTTTGGGAGGCTGGGGCAGACAGATCGCTTGAGCTCAGGAGTTTGATACCAGTCTGGGCAACATGGTGAAACCCCGTCTCTACAAAAAATACAAAAATTAGCTGTGCGAGGCCGGGCGCGGTGGCTCAAGCCTGTAATCCCAGCACTTTGGGAGGCCGAGACGGGCGGATCACGAGGTCAGGAGATCAAGACCATCCTGGCTAACACGGTGAAACCCCGTCTCTACTAAAAAATACAAAAAACTAGCCGGGCAACGTGGCGGTCGCCTGTAGTCCCAGCTACTTGGGAGGCTGAGGCAGGAGAATGGCGTGTACCCGGGAGGCGGAGCTTGCAGTGAGCTGAGATCCGGCCACTGCACTCCAGCCTGGGCGACAGAGCATGACTCCGTCTCAAAAAAAAAAAAAAAAAAAAAAAAAAAAAAAATTAGCTGTGCGGGCTGTGGCATGCTTCTAGTCCCAATTACTCCACAGGCTGAGGTGGGGGGATCAGCTAAGCTAAGCCCCAGGAGGTTGAAGCTGCAGTCAGCTGTGATCATGCCACTGCATGATATTCATCATATGATATTCATCATCATTTATGATATTCATCATAAAGCAATAGAAGCTTAACTGGATGAACAAAACCTTTTTATGTTAATTCTCCATTAAGTTCAGAAGACCTCAATAAGTTGGTTATGTAAGTTTTCATAGCAACACCAAAGACAAAGGTTACTAAAACATATTTTGGACAGAAAGCTATACATACAAAAATTATTTCAGCATTAAGTCACCTATGCTGTATATACAGTCAGATGCACAGAAAAAAATGCCACTATGCATGATACAGTTATCAAGGTATCCAGGACATATTTAACTTAATGTATTAAACACAGTGATGCTATGCCAAGTGGATATAAAATTTGAACATTTATAGCTTGATCTGAAATAAATGTACTTAAACTGCAAAACTCATGGAGCAGGGCAACTATCAAAATACCTACACATGGACTAAAAAAGACTATATACAATGGATTCTATTCTACAAATACTTGGTAAATATTAAGAGAACCTGGTTTATATTTTAAGCATTGATTTAGCAATTAAGAATGCAGTGATTTATAGTTTTAGGGAACTTACATTAGAGAAAACAGACACAAAATAATTATGGTAGAGTATAAGGAGTAAAACAGAAATACAGACTTCTGATGCTTCCTTTGTTGTTTAATTGATATCAAAATATCCACCACCATAAAGACAACTATAAAATGCATTTTTTTAATAAAAACACACAGATAGTGAAGAAAGCACAGCAAACCAGATAGCTAGAATTTGATGTAACAGTTTCCCGAAAATAATGAAAATGAGATGAGTTCTACATTATTCTTTGGCCACTATTTCCCCTTGATATATTTGCTGTTTGACAGCACAGCAATAGTGACTGAACAGAACAGATCAGCTTAGAACTTTTAGCTCTTTTATTTGGCTAGAGAGACAAAACTTGAAATTAAGGGCTATCAAGACAGCTAGGATTTCCCTGGAATACACACACACACGCACACACACACACACACACACAGAATTTAATCGAACATTCTACATGTGATTTCCCCTCAAGGCATTTTTTGTTTTCTAAATTGTACATATGTGATGTTGACAAACCAAATATAAGCAGCTCCTAAGCATCTAAAACAACATGAAGAGAGTTGAGCTATTTTAGGGATGTCTAGCCAACCAAGAAGAGAGGATCCTGGAACAAACCTCAGGCTGTCAGTCCATGTATCTCAAATGGTTGGGTCTTAGGCAAAATAAAAGTTTTAGCAAGGAACTTATGCTAGTTCTGACCAAATGACAGTGATTTTCTTTACTCAATCTCACTATCGAAACAACATTAAGTCCTCTCTGGAAGAAAATAATACCATGTAGAATCTCCATTATTTTTCACATACCCTACTCACATTCAACATGAAATTAAGAAACATTCCATGAAATACAACCACATAACCTTAAACAGAGAGATACAATGGAAAATAAAATTTTATAAAGTTACTCAAGTTATCAAGACATTGTAATGATCAAAGATTTTAAAATAACTTCAGTTAATATATATGTAAGAAAATAAATGAAAAGATTGCAAATATTATAGAATACCTGAAAATGATATAAAAATTGGGTGTAAATACTACAAATGAGAAACACTGAATGGGAAATGAGGTCTGTAATAAAGAGCAGATTGAAACACAAATAGAGTAGAGAGAAAACTATAGAAGAGCGTATGAGATGTAATGACACGGCAGAGGTCAAACATACCCGCAGTGGAGTTGCAGAGAAATTGAGACAGAAGAAAAATGTCTGATGAAATACAGGCCAAGAATTTCAAAAGCAGCTATGTTTCAACCCACAGATTCAAGAGGTCCTATAAACTCCTCAATATAAATATGAAACAAAACAAATCTAGGGACACTAAAATAAAATGGTAGAAAATCAAAGACTAAGAAAATGTTGAAGTTATCCAGAGATAAAATATATTTTATCTTCAAAATATCAAGATTAATGTTGAAATGTGACTCCCCAACAGAAATAGTAAAAGTCAGGAGAAAATTGAGTGATATTTATGAAGTTTGGAAAGGAGATAACAGGGTTTCCATATCCACTGGAAATATTCAAAATGAAGGCAATACAAAATAATTTTCATATGAAACTGAAATATTCCATTTCGAGAGACTCGCACCAAAAGAAATACTGCAGACAATATATTTATAAGTGGAAATAGGGTATTTAAGAAAGGAATTAATACCAGAAAGGATAATTTATTGGTATAAGTTAATTGCTTTTAAACACCTAAAAACAATAATAATCATGTCTTTTGGTATTTCAGATAAATATAGAATAAAATATATGGACATAATAGCAAAATGATTCTGTAGTTTATGGAAAAAGGTTTGAATTTTCTTTGAATTATGATAATTACTGATTTCTGATTAAATGTAATAAAGTGCATATTTTACTGACTAAAACTTATAAATGAATATGTATACAATGCAACAATAGAAGGATAAAATAAAACTACAAATATTTAATCAATTCAAAAAAGGGAAAAATAGAGAAAAATATAAGCAGTAGAGAATGAATTAAGCAGATTAACAAAACAGAAAACAATAGAAAGATAGTAGATTTAACACAAAATATTCAATTATTACCTTAAACATATCTGCATTAACCACTCTATTTAAAAGAAAGTAATTGTCAGACTTGATGACTAGGAAACGGAAGCAATATACATATTTCCTAAAAGAAATTACTTAATGAAGGACACAAAAATGCTGAAAACTAAAGTATGAAAAAAGATTAAAAAGTCAAATCGGCCAGGAGTGGTGACTCATGCCTGTAATCCCATTACATGCCTGTAATGCCAGCCTCTTTGGGAGGCTGAGGCGGGTGGGTCACCTGAGGTCAGGAGTTCGAGCCCAGCCTGACCAACATGGAGAAACCACGTCTCTACTAAAAATACAAAATTAGCTGGGCGTGGTGGTGCATGCCTATAATTCCAGCTACTCGGGAGGCTGGGACAGGAGAATTGCTTGAACCCGGAAGGAGGAGGTTGCGGTGAGCCAAGATTGCACCATTGCACTCCAGCCTGGGCAACAAGAGCGAAACTCCATCTTAAAAAAAAATAATAATAAAAGTCAAATCATAACTCAAAGAAAACAAATGTAGATATATAATATCAATCAAATTAAATGTTACAGCAAAACGTATTCTACAGACCAGAATGATTGTTTTCTAATGATAAAACTGTTATTTAACAGAAGGTGTAACCATCCCAAAGAAAATGTGGTATATGTATGCAATTGATTACTATTCAGCCACAAAAAAAGTATAAGAGTCTGTCATTTGCAACAACATGGATAGAACTGGATGACATTACGTTAAGTGAAATAAGCCAGGCACAGAAAAACAAACATCACATGTTCTCACTCATTCGTAGGGGTTAAAAATCAAAACAATTGAACTCATAGAGTTAGAATAGAATGATGGTTACCAGAGAGTAGTGAGGTGGGGTAGCAGGGATGGTTAATGGGTATAAAAATATAGTCAAATAGAATAAATTAGATCTATTATTTGATAGCATAGCAGGATGACTACAATCAATAACAATATATCATACATTTAAAAATAACCAAAAGATTATAACTGGAATGTTCGTACCAAAAAGAAATTATAAACACTTGATGTGAATACCCCATTTATCCTGTTGTCATTATTACACATTATATTTGTATATAAAAATACCTCACGTACCCCATAAATATAAACATCCACTATGTATCCATAAAAATAAAAGTTAAACTTCTTTTTTAAAGGAGATATAACAGTCCTAAATTTGTGTGTACCTAAAACAATTTCAATATGTATAAAGCAAAATCTTACTGGACTAAAAAAATTTTAAAAGGCTAACTCAACCATTGTAGTCAGAGATTTTTAACACAATTCTTTCAGTAGATGTATAGATTATTTGAGCAACAAGAATTACAAATCTGACTTAAGTATGTTTTCAGACCCAGATTAAATTAATGTAGAAATCAATAACAAAAATATACATAGAACACCGGCTAATTTTTGAAATTAAACAATATTCACTAACTACTGCATACGACAAAGTAGAAATTACAAAGAAATAAATTGTAAAACTCTAAAGCAGTACATGAGAAAATTTACATAAATTCCCTGTGTCTTCATCTCCCAATATTTCCTTCAAAAAGTATAAAAAAACAAAAAAACGGAAAAATAGAAGTAAACAAAAATTAAGTCTTCAGCATAACTTGAAGACAAAAAATTCCCACACTTCAAAATGAGTATAAAAGTCAAACAAGCAAACAAATAAAATCCCAAATACCAAATCGTAGAAATAAATCTTTCAAACATTGTCTCACCTCTACTCTAAGGCAACAGTTTATGGTGGGCACAGCAGCCTGAAATAGGCTTTGTATAAGACAGAAGCAAGTCAGTGATGGACCTAAGGTAGATCCCAAAGTCCACTGAAGAAAGTAAGTATACCATTAATACGAAAGTATTTAAACATATTGGAGATGAGTACAAGAACTAAGAGGAAAAGGATCTACAAGTACGTGTGATATAAAAGAGTGATATTCAAAATAGGTTGTTTCTGGGCCAAGAAAAATGTCAAAAACAAAAACAGAAGTGAGCTTAGGAAATTGTATAGTGACAAGGAAAAGTCAAGGGGACTACCTTATGCTTCTACAAGTAACAGAAGAATCAATGAATTGGAGGTAATAGAATTTCTGCCCCACCACAGTCAAATCCACAGTCTGAACTTTGCTATCGTTACATTAAAATACATCAATAAGATAAGATCTTGTAGAACACCCACAAACCACAAAATTAAAAGGACAAAATAGTTATTGCAGAAATAAGATATCAAGATCTAATACAAATCAATTGTGGAAAATTCCCACACAAAATAATAAGCAGAAGAAACTGTAAGAAAATACTCTCCACAGTTAAGTATATTCAAACAAAAATTTAGGAATAAGAAAAAATCACCTTGAATAAAATAATTCAGAAACTCAGCAAGATAAATACATTTCTCACCCACACACACATACACAAAAAGGAAAAAATAAATAAAGAATTGGTTGAACTTCAAAAAAACAGAAGAAAAAGACAAAATTATGATGGTCACCAATGAATCAACTAAAACAGCTTAATAATAGGCAGGAAAAAAATGAAGAGAATACAAATGACATAAAGAGAAGTCAGAAAGTCACAGAGAATATTGTGCAGATACAAAGCAGGCAAATGTGACTCACACACCTACAGTGGGAATTCATGAAGAAGAAAACCAAAACAATGTAACAGAACAAATATTCAACTTTATATTCCTAAATAAATACATACATACATAAGTAAATGCCTTTTCCCAAGGTTGAAAAAAAACCTGAAATTACATTTTGAAAAAATTTAACAGTGTCTAGAAAAACGGTTACCCAAATTGAACAACTCTGAAATATATAGTAAGAAAATACTTCATTTGAAAGGTTTCTTAAAAAATCTTAAATGCTTGCAGGAGGAAAAAAAAAAGATTAAGTAAATTACAAGGACTGAATAACAGACTGGCATTAGACTTTTCAAAAATAACACACAAAGCAAGTTACCAGTGTGATTAGGCTATGAAAGTGAAAAGTCAGTGGAAGAAAACATAAATTGAGGATTTTCTATATAGTCACTAAGCCCTTCAAGTTTCAAATCAATAGAAAAATAATTTTTACATATAACAACTTTCTGAAAAATCTACTAAATAAAGAGCTGACTAAAATAACTTTAGCAAAATAGACCAATGATAAGAATTTTTTTTATTATTATTTAACTTGGATTTTAGGTTCGGGGTTACACATGAAGGTTTGTTACGCAGATGAATTCATGTCATAGGGGTTTGTTGTAAAGATTATTTTATCACCCAGGTATGAAGCCCATTACCCAATAGTTATCTTTTCTGCTCCTCCCCTCCTTCCCACCCTCCACCCAGTGTCTGCTATTCCCTTCTTAGTGTTCATGAATTCCCATCATTTAGCTCCCACTTATAAGTGAGAATGGGTGGTATTTGGTTTTGTGTTCTTGTGTTAGCTTCCTAAAGAATATAGCCTCCAGCATACATTGATAGAGCCCAAAGACTAAAACAAAGATTGGGAAAATGCTGTTAAACAAATTTGCAAATAGTACATATTGTGACAAATATGTAATTAAAAATAATAAAGCAAAGGAGAAGGAAAAAAAGAAAACAGAAAAAGATCATTAATTGTTGTATGGACGGTATGTGGGAGTTAAATAATATCAATAACAACTGAGAATCCTGAATAAAGAGCTAATAAATGAAAGACTAAGGCTATTAAAAGTACGAAGGTAAAACTAGAACAAAAACGTGAAACTTCCAAAATACTAAAATAAACCAAACATTAATTAAATGCAAGAAATTCACTGCCCATATAGATACATAGCAAATACTACTAATATATGATGCCAGGGTTGAGCACAAAATTCTCCCTTTTGTTTCTTTTCCCTATCACCGTTCAGTTTCTTAAACACATTTCTCTCTAGCTTTCTGACATTTTTATATACTCAGAAAAAAACCTGTTTTGAAGACTGTGTTTTCACATCACACATACTTGTAGATGTGTAGGGAAAGAAAGAACCCTAGCAAAATAAGAAGAGAATGTAACAAAAAAAAAAGAAAAAAACTGTCCTTAAAAAACACGTTTAAGCAAACATCATACCTACTAGGGAAATAGGGATTGCTTTACCAGGTATCAGAAACAATTTGAGATTATTCAACATTATACTCTAGTCTTACCCAGTGCAATATGGCATGAAAAATTATAATTTTGGAAATGAGAATGTAAAATATTCATTATTTGTAAAAATGGTCATTATTCTATATCTTATCTTTCAAATATTAGCTCTTTTATGAAGTATTTCTCAGTCTTAGGCAGTTTTATCAAAACTCTGTCAGATATTGTTGTAGCAGTTGGAAAATAATTACATTTTTTTTCTTTCTTCTTATTTCAGACTGTGAACTCCTCAAAACATGAGTGACCATTCCAACCAATAATCCTCAAATTCAGCAGATTTTCTGACATACACCACACACTCAAAGAATAAGAAAAAATGATTAAAATAGTACCAGTAATGATATGTTTAATAGTCATCAAATTCCCAGAATGGTAACTCAAACTTACCTCCTATATCTGGACGAAGTTTATTGTCATAGCCTTGAAGCAATGAATTCAGAATTTGTGTGATATCTCCTTCATGAATTTTTGGAGCCAAGACCCAGGTTTTGTTCACTGTTAAATCCTCATCATCTTCATCATCTGCCTTATCAACACTAAATAATTCAAAAAAAAAAATGGATGGTAGAAAGTTCATTCAAATCATGTATGAAAGTATAGTTTAAGGATATTAGAATTGAGTAGGAAAGTCATAATGGCAGACAAAAAGGTATTACACAATAACATTATATTTAGTAAGACCAACACATTTGTCATAAAAAGTGCCCTGACATAATACTCAAAAAATGAGAATTCTGTGCCAGAAATACACAATATTAAAATAATAAAACACATTTTTAGCACTCCCACAACTGTCATTAACATTCATAAAAACTATTCCCCAAAAATATGACTGGTGTCCCCTAAATTTGCATAGCGTACAATCTGTACACCCATATGTGGTGACCTTAAACCATCACAACCAAAATAAAAATTAAAAGGTAAAGAGTTACAGGAAAAGATGTAATAATTAGTCTGGTAAAATGTATAGAAAATGGATGGGTAGAAAAGAAGACTTAAGAAAAATTGAGTAAAGACAGGTTTGAATAAAAAGGAAAACATTGTTGTACATACTGTTGCTCATTTCTTTTAAGTCGGAAGAACCCAGCCATCTTTTTCCAAGAACTTTGTCAAAGATTTTATGATCATCAAATTATCAATAGGTGACTCATCTTGCACATATATTTGGGAGGAAGCATAACTATCACATTTTACTAGAAGTGATAAACATCTCGGACTGGCCTGTTCTCTTGTATTCAAATGCTTGATGTATTTCTTAGCAATTCAAATCAGCTTGATAGGTTAAGGATAAAACGAGTGGGGGCTATATTTGCTAAGGTGTTTAGATTCAAAGCAAAAGAGTTCTGAATAGGTACTGTAGAAAGCATTAGGTATTTACTGCTAGAGGGAAGCACATCTTTGAAATATATGCGAATAACCTGGAAAATTACAGATTTACTTGATTTTACCAATGTTATTTTTATAAATGAGAAAACCAAAGACCACAGAAAAATAGCAAAAACACAAATCTGTTTATCAGCAAAACTGAGACTCAAGTATTACCTCTCCAACGATTGCTTTCTTATACACCTGTGTGCTTAAAAGTGAAAAGATTCAGCTGACTTCTGAATTATGATAGAAACATTCAGTAATAAAGGAATTCATAAAAAGTAATAAATTACTCTTCTCTTTATTGCCCATATGTAACCCCATCTTCATTTGAGTAAGGTCAGTCTAGACTTAACAACACACCTATTTTAGGAAATCTCTCATTCTCCAGTGAAAAGGGGTCGGAAAAACTAAACACTAACACTGGTAAAATCAAGTAAATCTGTAATTTTCCAGGTTATTCGCATATATTACAAAGATGTGCTTCCCTCTAGCAGTAAATACCTAATGCTTTCTACAGTACCTATTCAGAACTCTTTTGCTTTGAATCTAAACACCTTAGCAAATATAGCCCCCACTCGTTTTATCCTTAACCTATCAAGCTGATTTGAATTGCTAAGAAATACATCAAGCATTTGAATACAAGAGAACAGGCCAGTCCGAGATGTTTATGTTGGACTACCCTGGCCTTGAGAGAAGTGTTATTACTTTTGATTGCCACTTCTTTGGTATTTTTTTAGTGCTGTCCTCTCATTTTGTGAAAGAAAGTGGAGTGGTCAAACAAATCCTGAATTCTCAGTTCCGTTTCCCAGATATCAGCTGTAACAACCTGGGTATCACATCTGCTTTGTTGGCTATCTGTGCGATGGTTGGGGGACTTCATTGTATCATCAGATTCACATTGCCCTCTATTTGCTTTTTGTGAAGATGTTTTTGTTAAGATGCTTATGCAGATGCTTGTGAAGTTAAAATCTTTATATTGACATAAAAAATTTTATGAGATTTTAACAGCATAAATTAAAATTTTACTTTCAAAGAATTTACTATATTATTTCATCTTTATAATAATTATATTAATAGTTATCTTCCACAGATTAATAACTGTACTATTAACAATGTTTCTCCTCTTCTTGTGAAATAATTATGCTTGTCACCCCACTAACTTTTAACTTTCCTGTAATCGGTAATAATCCTTCCTGCAGGAGGATTATACATTCCTGTCCTGTTGAACTCAGGTCTCACCCTGTGATTGATTTGGGCTAATGGTATATAACTGACATGCATCACTACCAAGCAGTGGGTTTAATAGCAGTGAAGTTTATTACATCTCTCTTGTCCTTCTGCCAGGTGATACTCAGTCATACTCAGAGGCTACTCCATTACTTCACTCTCAGAGTGAAGGTGACATGGACAGAGCCACAGCTGAACTAAAATGGACATGTAATCTGAGTGAGACATAAACATTTAGGGTTGGAAGCCACTGGGATTTGGAAGTAGTTTGTTACCACAGCACAACCTAATGTGTCTTGGCAGATAGCCTCCGGACGGTCAATTTTATTTGTAATGCTTTGAGAATACAAATTGAGAGATGTTAAGTAACGTATGCCTCAGTTCCGCTATTCCAAATCTCACCAGTTTCTCCCACCACCAACACCTTAGTTAAACAATCTTAGCAAAATCTCTGCCAAAACAATTCTGGCCCCCTCAAGTAAATATATCACTAAAGCACATAGAATGTGCTATTTACGCAACCTCAAGAAAGCTTTCTAGTAGTCAGAGGCCAGCTCTCAGACCCCAAACCCTATGGTCCTTCTATTACCATATTGCATTACTTTGCAAATGAAGAAAAACTCTGTGAGAAGTGGATTAACTTGGTAAAATCAAGTAAACTCTGTAATTTTCCAGTTATTCACATATAATTCAAAGATATGTTTCCCTCTAGCAGTAAATACCTAATGCTTTCTACAGTATTTATTCAGAACTGGGATTCTGATACCTGGTAGAACTGGCGCTACTCTGGTGGAACTGGGGCTCTGATACCTACACTACACAATGAGCACACTATAATATTGTTTTCAATTTGAGATACACTTATATATGAGTAAAAATGCTTTGAGCTTGTACTTCTAAGGATGCATTATTATAAAGTAATTACAAAACTTCACTTATAACCCTATATAGATTCCTGGAGAACAGATCAGTTAACATATTTTTACTTAAGTACATCATTACAGTAATTATTTTGCTCTACTAAACTTGTGTATAGTATAGAAATGTTGTTATATTATTTCCTTCCAATAATTTCCTATTATTTTCTCTAAGTAAATAAGTACATATAAGCTGAGGAATTAGAAATACTGAGTTGTCACATATTCTCACTTATAAGTTGGAGCTAAATGATGAGAACACATGGACAAATGGAGAGGAACAACACACACTGTGGCATATCAGAGTGGGGAGGGTGGGAGGAGGGAGAGGATCAGGAAAAATAACTAATGGGGCCTGGGCTTAATACCTGGGTGATGAAATAATCTGTAAAACAAGCCACTATGACACAAGTTTATCTAACAAATCCTTACATGTACCCCTGAACTTAAGATATAAGTAAAAAAAACCTGAAGTATTAAGAATCCCTATTGGTGTGTGCTTCTGGAATGTTTGATTTCCTAATTGGACTTGTTGAGATATTGGCAATAACTTAAATTTTAGGTTTTCATTCACCTCCAAATTTCAGTTTTATAGAATGAAATATCTAGTAGGTATGGCAAACCACTGCACATATAAGCAGTTGATCTTTCCTTGAATAACGATTGAATCAAGTGGAAGATTTTAGAAAAAAAACAAAAGCCTTTTCTGTTTTTTTTTAATACTAGCAATATTTTGGTAATCTAAAATCCACATGCTGATAGTAATTTATATTGCCCTCTTCTCAGGTAGTAGAGAAGTAATATGAAAATTGACCTCAATAATACTACAAAGTTATCTTTCCTCAGTTTTGACAATAACATAAGAGAAATTTCATTATAGATAATTTATCTACATCTTTTCTCTAAGCTATCTAAGTTATGTTCAGAATATTCATGAATTACTTTCAATATTACATTGGCGTTATTTTGGTGATTGAAAAGTACATCATAATTTTAAAAACATAGTACTTACAGTGTGTTTGATGTCCTGATTTTTTTTGGAAGCTGGGAGATTTTTGCAGCAGTTACACGTTTTGGATAACTATTTATTTGGAAAAAACAGGTATGATTTTAAAAAAAATAATAATTTGAGAATTTCTTAAAAATTAATATACCTACCTTAAAATGAGAAAATATAAGATTATAGAATTTCCAGGACACACAACTATTAAACAATAGACTCATAATTTAAAATAATGCTGATTTAATTTGAAGACATATTTTCTGCTTCCTTAAAGTTTTCCTGGCACAATGTATACTTTTATTGAATAATCTAGGGTGGTTCAGTTTTGAATTTCCTAATTCACAAGACCACAACAAAACCTATAGTACATAGTCAGCAGACACATTTGGATTGTATGTGGCTAGGGTAGTCTCAGCTCTTGACTCCTGAGAAGGTAGAATAATAAACTCAAGGAGTTGCACACTGTATGACAAAAAGAGCACTGTGATATCAATCTCTGACCCAGTGTTTTTATCCATCTGTAGAGATAATACCGGGTACTAAAAATGTGCCAAGTGCTAGGACTACAAAGACAAATGAAATTATAATCTTGATCTAGATGGTCTCATTTTCTAATAAAGGAGAAAACATTTTCAATCAAATGACACAGAAAAGCATCAGACATTAAGATGCTTATCATAGTATTATCTATGATTGTACAATTTTTTAACAATAAAAGCATGTTTAAATCACGATTTCTCAACAAAAAATACACACCTATTGTTTGTTGAGAGTCTGTAAGAACATCAAATTATTTTCATAATTTAATATTACATGAAAAATAACAGAAAACAATTTGTTTTAATTGTCATCTATGTATAAAGTGGCTTAAAAGATTTGATGGAAAAATAGAATAATGTATACACTCAATATTCTATACTAGTGAGACCATATAATTTTTTTGTATGTTAATAGTATCTGGAAATCTTCATGTACACATTGTATAACATAAATATGTGAAAAAGAGTTAATTTGACGTGAATGCCTAAGAATGAACTTCTTCTTATATACCAGATAGTGCTCTGAAATAAAGTTCTAATTATAAAATGAATAACTAAATCGAGTATTTTAGAGAGAGAGGTAGAATATCATATTCTCTTAAGAAACTTATTATGGCAGTCCTGAAAATTTGCCACTTGGTTCTCCTGCTGTGAGAACATTAGCTGCCTGCCAATACTAAGGATGAGCCCCGAGTCTGCGCCAGACCCAAGCTGTCTCAGGCTGCTTTCTGTCAATAACTGAACACAGTAGGAATATTAATTCAGATCCATTCCTGCCAGACTAGGAACCCCTCTGAAGGACAATTTGTGTTGGAGGATTCCTACTTGCCTGGACAAAACTTTCTTAGAGGGTACTGCACTCAGATTCTTTTGATCCAAACTACTTCTCCCCCCGCCCTACTTTCATATGTTTCAAACATCTTTTTTTACCTGAAGCCTCTCTTGCTACTCCCTCCTCCTCTCATTTATCTTTCCCAAGCATTTCTCTTTTACATGTCTAAGGCCATCTTGACATCTGTTTCTCAAAGACTTCTTCTCACATTCAATTGCAACCTGTACTTATTTACTAAAGAAAATATTTGAGTCACTTAGTATATGATTATTATTTCCTTTTGTCTTACTAAACTCAGTTATTTTAATGTATCATACAGATTTCTTTGATGACACAGGAAATTACTATATGTGAAACAAAACCTTTAATAACTATATTACTCTTCTATATAACAAACAAGAGTTTCAAATTAATAACAAAGAGTTAATTTAAGTAATGACAAGGCATGCTTTGCCATAAAATTATGAAGAAAATCCATCTTTATTGCTAGAGAAAAAAAAATATGCCTACAGAAAGTCAGTCAAATAATATAAATTATTTTTCATGCATAAAGTAAACATTCATTGAGGTTTGCCCAGGAAAATCTTGGTTTACACTTGTTGTCCTGAAATGATTTTTAATAGCAGCTTCTCATCACAAAATGGCCTACTTTAGATGATTATACAGTCACCCTATATTTCATTCATATAAAGGTTACTACAAACATCCTGGTTCTGATACATGAGGGAGCTTCTTCTATTAATCTGTTAAGAAACCACACATGAAACTCAAAGTAGCTTACTAAGGTGCCTGAGGAATGTGAGTAAATCCTGAAGGAATAGTGATAGACTATTTTCCTCCACAGTGTGAAAAAAAGTTATAATTGCAAGTGAAAATGATTGATGAGGTCATTTACATAATTCATTGGAAAAATAAATGACAGTTGCTACTTGTACTGAGTATATGTATGGAAAATTCACTGGATAGTAAATATAATAAATATTTTGTCACCGGTACTTCCTCATAAACACTTCTGGGTTAATTGGTCATTATTTCCTCACAGGGGAAAAAATCCACCATGTTTATTAAAATACTTATAAAATTTGGTTATTCATATTGTTACCATCTGAGGTTATCATATCCCTCTTTTTTAAAAGTAAGTGGGGCTAACAATATTTTAATAGCAAATTAATCAGTGAATCAATATAAAACCCAGATAATATGGCAGAAATCAGATACTATTATTCAATGAAGACCAGACTTAAAATCCATAATTGAATGGTTTTTGCCCTTTATAATTAGAAACAAAAATAGGTAATAATATATGTTCAGAACTAAAATCATGACTACCACTATATGTTATTGTCAGCACCCACACCAAGCATTTCTTTTTTTTCTTGTCATTTGAATGTGATTGACCAGACTTAATTTTGAGGGTCATTTTGCTACTCCTATTATTTTAATATTAATAAACATAATTGACTGCATGGTCTTGCTATCCGTATTCGTGCCAATTTAGATAGCTGAGAAAAAGCATAAGTGGTTAGAATGAAACAAAAAGTACAGGTACATTCTCAAAACTGATATTTTATGTATTTTTATATAGCAATCAGGAACTAAATTCAAGTTATGATTAGTTACATGTAATCTCTACCAAAGTTCTATATATGTTAAATTGTCAGCACCCACACCAAGCATTTCTTTATAGCAGCATTTACAATCCTTTTTGAAGTAAGAGCGCTGGGTAGGTATCCTCATGTCGCCATACTCCTTACATTAAAAAATAAGGAAACTGGAGTTCTCCACAACACCTGTTGTTTCCTATAAATGACTTCATTCTAACTGGTGTGAGATGGTATCTCTCCCAGCTACTCTGAGTGCCAGTGAAAAATTCCATATAATTATTATATTCACATGTAAAATGATTACAATGATTCAAATGTATCAATGATCATACTTACCACATTATATATCAGTTACTTAGAGAAATGACTCCTACTCAAAACATACATGTTTGAAGTAGAGGTTGTAGTCCTCACATTAAAGAATAAGGAAACTGGAGTTCTAAACATATAAATGACTTCACTAAAGTGTTTGCCAAGAAACTCTTAATTAAAAAGTAGATAATGATGTAACCATCAACTGTCTGTGAAACCAATACTCAGTTTAAGAAACTCTTAAAAAAATGCTCTACCATCATTCTTACTCAGTTTAAGAAGCAAAACGCTCTACATTCTTCTCCATCCTCAGAGATTATGAATGTTATGATGAATTTATTGCCCTGTTGTAGTAAATGTAATAACTAATATGTTACATTAATGAATGTTAGTTATTACATTTTAGCATATAACTACGTAACCCTGAATGACACAAAGTTACATATAGCCATAATATATTATTATGTGTAGTCACATAATCCCTTTTTCCAATCTGTTGGATATGAAATAGTATCTAATTTTCATTGCATTACACTCCTGTAGTTATTATAAAATAGAACACCTATTTATATGTATTGGGCATTTTGCCTTATGTAAACTACATTCTAGGTGGGATTTTAATACTTTTTAAACAAATATAACAAGTATTTTATTACATTTCATTTGATAGATATCTATTAGGTGCTTATTGTGGGCTGAGCATCCAGCATTTCTGGATGCTGGGGATGCAAAGATGACTAAAAGCAGCCCCCAGAGGAAAGCTCATGGAAAATAGAAGGCTTAAGTATTAGTATTAATCTTTTAATGGTAGTGTGGGATTTGAACAAATCATTACAAATCTTTGAGGCACAGTTGCCTCATCAAACTTTTAAGGCTTATATTTCTATAAACCCTTAGGTAATGAGTATGTATATATATTAAACATTACTGTATTTATAAAAGGTAATTCAGAACTTCCTCCTGAAAATGGTAAAGTGGGCACGCTATCCTTCCTTTTTCAGAAATCAACCAAAAGTAGCATGGAGACAGAAAATCAAATTCCCAAACTCCATTTTTTATAAACAAGGACACTTCAGAAATCCAAAGCTCAAACAAAGAGAAGGACCATAGATATCTGAGGAAGCTGGTAGAATGATCATTTCTAATTAGGGTCAGGGTAAATTATTGATACAAGATCAAAAAACAGATGCACCATTGGCAGATGTAGGTCATCTCTAAAACTGGCTTGCAAAAGAAAATGAAAGTGAAAAAGAAAAAAAAGAAAATGAAACCAAACTGGCTTACAAAAGCAAACGAAGCAAAAGTCAATTTGCTGTGGCTGAAGGAAGAATGATACAGTCAAATATACACACTGCTGTTTTTTCATAATGTGGTAGAAGATAGTCCAAGCACTTTGAATAGCCCTATAACTGCCTATCTCGGCTGCCTATACATTTAGGTGATTTGGAGAAAATGTGGAAATTATTTTAAGTTACTATATATGCAAAACAAAAGGGATGTTTTAAAAAGACAATTATTGATTTGAGGGAACATTTTTAAGTTCAGAAAAATTATTACACTATATAACATGATTAAACTGTAACTATATTTATACAGCCATAATTAATTTGAATGTCCAATATGGGTTTGATCAACATCACATTATCTCCAGACACATAATCTTCTAATTTTCTAAAATTACTTACCTGTATAGATAAATACATAAGAGTTATATGACAGATGATAGCTAGCTAGCTAGATAACTAGATAGATAGATAGATAGATAGATAGATAGATAGATAGATGATAGATATTCTCTACAAGTTAATCTCTGTATGCTCTTTTCTTTGTATTGATTGTTTTTTTAATCATCAAAAAGCAAAACAAGTGAGGAAGCCGTATTCCAACTAATTAGATGGTTAGAATTGTTTTCTTCTCCAGGTTACAGTAGGTCTTTAATCTTCTTCCTGAAATCAGTAGTTTTATAGGCACATTTGAGTATGACCACCTACTGAACTATACTTTGACCTGGTATGAAAACAATCAATAGGCAGGTTCCTTAAGCAGGTGTGTTTATAGCCCCAGGTCCTTTCTCAGAACAGGGTAGACACCTGAGCCCCCAGAATTTAGCCAGCCTTTCATTCCTGACAGTGGAGAATTTTAACCAACAAATGCAGCAATAGCTAATTTGTAGTGCAGCCCGTTTAAAGGCATAACTAGAGAAAGAAGGATTTTCTGCCACCAAGAATGCCCCATCCCCAGCTTTCCTGATGTTTGGTTGATCAGTCCTTCATTGGGTCCCAGGTGATACCCCATAATTAGTCATTTATGTATTTACATTGGTTTGTTTGGTTTGTCTAAGTGCAGTTTTGTAATTTAAAATGAAAAGAATCTTATACTACAAAAGACTTTGACAAAGAGTTAGAAAAGCAAAACTTCTTCCCATTGTTTTATTTTGCATTGGAAGAAAATGAGATTTACTTCCTGATAATATAATATAGCAAGATCACTGTTAATAACTCAAATGTACATAAACACTCATAGCTTAAACACAACGAACGCTTGGTTCTACTGTGCTCAACTGAATTAAGCTCAGGATGGATAATATGTTAAGTTCAATAATTAGGTATATGAACTTCTCTTCTCTCACCTAACACCTTTCCTTGTGACCTATCCTGACCTTAGAAACAGTTCATTTTCAGTCTGGTTTTTTTTGTTTGTTTCTTTGTTTGTTTGTTTTGTTTCGTTTTTGTAAATGAAATAAAACATGGCGCTTACTATAAAAATTTTTTCAGCTGGGTCATTAAGCTGGATATAAAAAAGAATCAGGAGTGAGGAAGAATCTGGCATGCATGGTCACCTAATTCATCCTTCCAGCTCCAAACGCAACTACATTTACATCATTTTTTTAATTAAAAAAATTGTGGGTACAAAGTAGGTGTACATATTTAAGGGGAATGTGAGATGTTTATATACAGGCATACAATGTGAAATAAGCACAGCTTGGAGAATGACGTATTCATCCCCTCAAGCGTTTATCCTTGGATACACGTAATCCAATTACAGTCTTCAAGTTATTTTGACATATATAATTAAGTTATATTGACTACAGTCACCCTATTGTGCTATCAAGTAGTAGGTTTTATTCATTCATTTTATTTTTGTACCCATTATGTGGTTTTACAATTGTCTATTGATCTTTACTGTTGAATATTATTTTCTTTTCACTTGTCATTAGCTAGAAACTTATTATAGTTTGCCATTTATCAGCAAAAGCTTTATGAAATCGTATAAATTGATTAATATACATGTTCCCAAGATAACACCTTATAATAATGTACACAATGCTTTAATTTTAACATGATTATAAATCTTACTATTTAGTATTTTAATGCAATCATTCTAAATTCTACACACACAAATGTACACGTACACCATCCTCATTGTCACTCAGTTCCTTCCTTTCTTGTTTCCTTTCCTTCTCTTGTTCTTCCTCTCTCTCACCATTCCTCCCACCTCCTTTCCCAACCTCCTTCTTTTTCTTATTGCTTCCTATCTCCCTCCCTTTTTTCTCATATGTGAATTATGATGGTGATACTAAATTATATAATTTTGAATCATTAAATAGAAATGATGATTCTCTTGACATTGCCTTTGGAGATATCAGAAATCCTACCTTGTTTTAATTTATTTTCTTCAAATATTCTGTTAACTTGTTGTTACTCTACAAAAGTCTCATGTTCTATAAACTTTCCAACCAAACAATACTTCTACTGAAAGCTTTGACATTTAAAATAATTTATACCTATGATTATTTTTAAAATTAGATGATTATCAGTATACTATTCTACAAGTGGTGATGTAACTTAATTATAATAAGAGGAATCAATAATAGAATAAGTATTTACTTATGTATTTGGTACAATGTTTATGTATATGTGATAGACAAAAATCTATTCTAGAGGAGATACGACAAAAAAATGGGAAGGGAAATCAATAGGTTTCCTAGCACGTTCTGCACATTTTAAATATTTATCAGAAGGAACATTACTGGATTAAGAAAATGTGGCACATATACACCATGGAACTATGCAGCCATAAAAAAAAAGATGAATTTGTGTCCTTTGTAGTGATGTAGATGCAGCTGGAAACCATCATTCTCAGCAAACTATCGCAAGAACAGAAAACCAAATACCGCATGTTCTCACTCATAGGTGGGAATTGAACAATGAGATCACTTGGACACAGGAAGGGGAACATCACACTCCGGGTCCTATTGTGGTGAGGGGGGAGGGGGGAGGGATAGCATTGGGAGATATACCTAATGTAAATGACGAGTTAATGGGTGCAGCACACCAACATGGCACATGTATACATATGTAACAAACCTGCACGTTGTGCATATGTACACTAGAACTTAAAGTATAATTTAAAAAAAAGAAGTATAGAAAAATTCTTATGTTACTAAATTGGAAATACTTGGGAAATATTCTGTATAAATGATGGTAATAAGTACGGAATGAAAAAATTCTAAGAAACATATAGTATTGGGGAATTTTTGGCTAGAAGGGAACATGAATTAATACTTTTTTCATACACATTTCTTAAGCCAGGAAACAAGACAGTTTATATGTCACTAAATCTCCCTGCGAGAAGTGGTGATTTGCACAGTCACTTGAACCAGGAATTGATTTTGTTCAATTCACATTTGCTTTGCTTAATACAGTCCACTCATTCATCAGTCAAGTAGGAGCAAAAAGTTGAGTTTCTGTTGTCAAGAATCTTAAAATTTGTTCAAAAGTAAAGAAATTCACTCATTCACAATGATCTGGTAACAGAAGTTTTGTGCTAAGATTCTGAACATATTAATCCTTACCACTATCCATGAGTGCGGGGTCCTTTACCACTATCCTTAACACTCTCCATGAGTGTGAGATTTTTGTTTATGGATGCATCTCTAGTGACTAGAGAAGTGATGGGCACTAAGTTGGCACTCAATTATTATTTGTTGTATGAATGAAAACATGAACGTGGATTTTATAAGGTAAGCATTTTACCTTAATTTTATAAGTGAAGATCACTCAGTTTCTAAGAATTTTAAATAACTTGCCAAAGTTCTTACTATTAGTAAGTGGCAAAGGAAGAATTTATCACAGGTAAAATTCTTCAGGAAGACTCAAATTATTTTAAAAAGTCTCCTTTGGATCTCTCTAATTCTGCCCTTGCATTGATAACATAGTCTATTATCAAAACAACACCCATAGTGATGTTTTTAATATACAGATCATGTCATATCATATCTATGCTCAAAATCCTGGATCTTAGTTGGAGGGTTTTCCATATCTCATAGGATAAACAGTGTCTCCTCTAGTTTTTAGAATATTTTCAGTAGAATTCGTACCAGGTTTTCTTTGTATGACTAGTAGAATTTGGCTGTGAAAAGCCCAGGACTTTTTTTTTTTTTTGATTAGTAGTTTTTTTCTTCTTCTTCTTCTTTTTAAATACTGATTCAATTTTGAAACTCAATGTTGGTCTGTTCAGGGTTTTAATTTCTTCCTGATTCAATCTTGGAAGATTGTGTGTTTCCAGAAATTTATGCATTTAATCCAGATTTTCTAGTTTGTGTGCCTAAAGGTGTCCATAATAGTCTCTGAGGATCTTTTATATCTCTGTGAGTTTCGTTGCAATGTCACCATAGCCATTACTGATTGTGCTTATTTGGATCGTCTCTCTCTTTTTCTTCGTTAATCTAGCTTTCAGTCTATCAGTCTTGTTATCATTTTAGAGAAGGTTTCATTGATTCTTTGTATAAATTTTTGGGTCTCAATTACATTCAGTTCTGTTCTGATATTAGTTACTTCTTTTCTTCTGCTAGTTTTGTGGTTGGATTGTTCTTATTTTTCTAGTTTCTCCAGGCACAATGTTAGATAATTAAATTGAGATTATTCTAACCTTTTCAGGTACACGGTTAGCATATAAACTTTCCTCTAAACACTCCTTTTTCAGCATAACAGAAACTTTAGTATATCTCTGTCTTCATTTTTTTCAAAGAAAGAATTTTTTATTTATCTTTTAATTTCATTGTTTACTCAAAAGGCATTCTGGAGCAAGTTGTTTAATTTCCATATAACTGTGTTGTTGTGAGAAATCTTCTTCATATTGATATCTATTTTTATTCCACTGTGGTTCAAGACTGTAGATGGTATGATTTTGGTCTTTTTGAATTTGTTGAGATGGTCTTTATGGCTGAGAATGTGGTTGATCTTGGAGTAGGTTCCATGTGCAGATGAGAAAAATGTGTATTCTGTGGTTGATGGGTAGAGTGTTCTACAGATATCTACTACTTCCAGTTGGTCAAGTATCAAATTTAATTACAGAATTTCTTTGTTAGTATTCTCCTTTAATCTAGCTAATGCTTTCAGTGGGGTGTTGAAATCCTCAACTATGATTGGGTGACTGTCTAAATTTTTTTGTAGTTCTAGATGTACTTCTGTAAATGTAGGTGCTCCAATGTTGGGTGCATATAAATGTAAGGCAGCTGAGTCTTCGTGTTGAATTGCACCCTTTATAATTATGCAATGACCTCCTTTGTCCATTTTTACTGTTGATGGTTTAACGTTGTTTTATCTGATGTAACATAGTGAACCCTGCTTTTTTTGCTCTCTGTTTGTACAGTAAAACTGTCTCTAAACTTTATTTTGAGCCCATAGACATTATTACCTCTGAGACAGGTGTCTTGAAGACAGCAGATGGATGGGTCTTGTTAATTTATCCAACCTGCCACTCTGTGCCTTTTAACTCCTCTCTAACTAATTCTGAAAAGCCAGCACCACCCTGATACCAAAACCTACCAAAGACAATGAAAAAAGAAAACTATAGGAAAATACATTTGATGAACATAGATGTAAAAACCCTCAAAATAAATACTGGCAAACTGAACTCAACAGTACATCAAAAAGTTAATTTGTCACAATCAAATAAGTTCTTTCCTAGGATATAAAGTTGGTTCACCATACGCAAATCAATAAATGTGATTCATCATATAAGCATAATTTACAGAACACATAATCATCTCAATAGACATGGAAAAAGCTTTAGATATAATCCCACATCCTTTCATGATAAAAACCCTCAAGAAACTAGGACTTGAAGGAATATACCTCAAAATAATAAGAGCCATCTATGACAAATCACAGCCAACATCAAACTAAATGGTCAAAAGGTGGAAGCATCACCCTTGATAACCGAAACAGGACAAGGATGGCCACTCCTACCACTCCTATTCAACATAAGATTAGAAGTGCTAGCCAGAGCAATAAGGCAAGATAAAGAAATAAAAGGCATCAAATAGAAAAAGAAGAAATTGAACTATCTCTTTTTAGAGAGTTTATGATTCTATACCAAGAAAATCCTGAAGCACTCCACCGAAAGTCTCCTGGAACTGATAAACCACTTCAGTGTAATTCAGGATAAAAAAAATGTATAAAATTCAGTAGAATTTCTATACAAAAATAATGTTCAAGCTATGAGTCAAATCAAGAATGTAATCCCATTTACAATAGCCACAAAAATAATACCTAGGAAAACATGCAACCAAGGAGGCGAAAGATCTCTACAAGCAGAACTACAAAACACTGCTAAAATATTCACAGGTGACTCAAAGAAATGCAAAAACATTTCACATTCATGGATTGGAATAAACAATATTATTAAAATGGCCATATTAGGCAAAGCAATTTACACATTCAATGCTATTTGTATTAAGGTAACAAAATAGTTTTACACAGAACTAGGAAAAACTATTCTAAAATCCATATGGAACAAAAAAAGAGCCCAAATAGCCAAAGCAACTCTAAGGAAAAAAAGCAAAGCCAGAATCATCATATTATCTTATTTTAAACTATATGATAAGGCTATAGTAACCAAAACAGCATGGTACTGGTATGAAAACAGACACACAAGCAAATGGAACAGAAGAGAACACAGAAATATAGCTGCACACCTAAGACATATAATCTTCAACAAAGTTGACAAAAATAAGCAATGAGAAAAGGACTCTCTATTCAAGAAATGGTGCTGGAATAGTTGGCTAGTCATATGAAGAAGACTGAAACTGGACCCTTATCTTGCACCACATACAAAAATTGACTCAAGATAGATTAAAAGTTTAAATATAAAACTTCACACTGTAATAATCCTAGAAGAAAACCTAGGAAACACTGTTCTGGATATCAGCCTTAGGAAAGCAATTATCACTAAGTTCTCAAAAGAAATTTCAACAAAAACAAAAATGGACATGTGAGATCTTATTAAACTAAAGGGCTTCTGCACAACCAAAACAGACAACTTACATAATGAGAGAAAATACTTGCAAACTATGCATCTGACAAAGATCTAATATCTGGAATCCATAAGGAACTTAAACAGTTGAAAATCCAACAAATAAATAGCCCCATTAAAAACAGGCAAAAGACATGAGCAGACATTTTTCAGAAGACATAGAGGTGGCCAACAAACATAGCAAAAAATTTACCAAACCTCTAATTGTCAGAGAAATGCAAATAAAACCCACAACAAGATATCTCACACCAATCAGAATGGCCATTACTAAAAAGAAAAAAAAAAAAAAAACAGATATAGATTAGGCTGTGGAGAAAAGGAAATGCTTATATACTGTTGATGGTAGTGCAAATTAGTTCTGCCAATGGGGAAACAAGTTTTGAGATTCCTCAAAAAACTTAAAACAGAACTATCATTCAACCCAGCAATCCCATTACTGGGTATATATCCCAAAGAAAACAAATTATTCTACGAAGAAGACACATGCATTCACATGTTCCATGCAGCACTGTTCACAATAGCAAAGTGATAGAATCAACTGATAGGTGTCCATTAGTGGTGGATTGGATAAAGAAAATGTGGTACATATACACTACGCAGCATAAAAAAGCCATAAAAAAACCAACAAAATTGTGTTTTTTGCAGAACAGAAAAGTAAATGCCCCATGTTCTCATTTGTAAGTGTGAGCCTAACATTGGGTACTCATGAATATAAAGATGACAGCAAAAGACAATGGGGACTATTAGAGAAGGCAAGGAGGTATGGGGTAAGGGTGGAAATACTAACTATTGGGTACTATGATTCGTATGTGGCTGATGAATTTATTCCTACTTCAAAGCTCAGCATCATGCAATATATGCAGGTAACAAACCTGCACATGCATCCGTTGAATTTAAAATAAAAGTTGAAAATATAAAATAATAACTACAAGGACTACAAGCAATTACAAGGCCCCCATATTTGGTCTCCCACTTCAAATGCTTATCTCCCCAACCCTCACTTGGCATGACTGAAAGCTTCACTCACTTCTAGTATTTGTTCAAATATTATTTAATATTTGAAGCCTGTCTGATCACTACTTACTCTTCTATTCAAATTCCACACTTCCTTGCCCAGCTTATTTGTTTCCATATGTATTAGTCCGTTTTTATGCTGCTATAAGGAACTGCCCAAGACTGGGTAATTTATAAAGAAAATAGGTTTAATTAACTCACAGTTCAGTATAGCTGGGAAGACTTCAGTAAACTTACAATCATGGTGAAGGCAAAGGGGAAGCAAGATACCTTCTTCACAAGGCAAGAAGAAGGAAAACTGCTGAAAGGAGGGGGAAGAGCCCCTCATAAAACCATCAGATCTTATGAGAACTCACTATCACGAGAACAGCATAGGAGTAATTGCCCCCATGATTCAATTACATTCACCTGGTGTCTCTCTTGACAAGTGGGGATTATGGGGATTACAATTCAAGATGAGATTTGGGTGGGGATATGAAGCCTAACCATATCACCATAGCTCTAATTTAATTATAAAATCCTATACATAAATGATAAAGGATGAAATAGTTTTAACCCATTAAATTATATTTGCCCATTTGGACAAAAAGATAATTTTATAAGTTCCAATTTATATATTTATGCTTATTGTTTACTGTGTATTGCTCCCTCCTGAATGCCAATTCCAAAATGGTAGAAGGTGTTTTATCTCTAGTTCATGGACACATCAAAAGTTTCTAGAACAGCATCTGTCACACACAGGGTTTCAATAAATATTTGTTAGTAAATAAATATATGTTGTCTCCACAGGCCCTATCTGTGATCTGTTGTTCATGACAAGTTACGTAGTATTTATTTACAACCATCAAACACATTTTCATAAACACAGTATTTCAGGGAAAAGTTCCAGAAAAGAAACGTACGATTCTAATCTTTCTGAGTAGAAGATACAAGATGCTCTCATGTCAACAACTATAAGAACTAGTTTTTTAAAGGGTAGGAAAAATCACTGATTTTAGACTTAAAATCAAAAAGTAAATAAATTTTCTTTTTTGCCTTCATGTTTGAGCTACTAAATTCTTTTGTAGAAAAGTTCCTTTCTAGGGTTGTAGCTCTGAATAATTTTTACTGTACACAAAGCTGCAGGAAAGCAAAAAAGGTAAAAGAGTGATAAATAACAGCATTATAGATTCAAACTTGCAGAATTTTATTATATGTGCCGCTGAAGCAAGCACTAAACTTCCAGTGTTTTAAAGAGGTGAAATGATAATCCACTCAATTCTATGATTATTTTATGAGCACAAAGAAAAATACAATGGAACCTATCACTTAACATACAGAGAGATGCTTTGAAAACTTGAAATGTTCTAGATCCTTGAGGAATCGCCATACTGTTTTCCATAATGGTTGAACTACCATCCCATTACTGGGTATATACCCAAAGGATTATAAATTATGCTGCTATAAAGACACATGCACACGTATGTTTATTGCAGCACTATTCACAATAGCAAAGACTTGGAATCAACCCAAATGTCCATCAGTGACAGATTGGATTAAGAAAATGTGGCACATATACACCATGGAATACTATGCAGCCATCAAAAAGGATGAGTTTGTGTCCTTTGTAGGGACATGGATGCAGCTGGAAACCATCATTCTTAGCAAACTATCACAAGAACAGAAAACCAAACACCGCATGTTCTCACTCATAGGTGGGAACTGAACAATGAGATCACTTGGACTCAGGAAGGGGAACATCACACACCGGGGCCTATCATGGGGAGGGGGGGGGGGGAGGGGGGAGGGGGGAGGGATTGCATTGGGAGTTATACCTGATGTAAATGACGAGTTGATGGGTGCAGCACAGCAACATGGCACAAGTACACATATGTAACAAACCTGCACGTTATGCACATGTACCCTACAACTTAAAGTATAAGAATAATAAATAAATTAAAAAAAAAAAAAGAAAACTTGAAATGGCAGAAGAGCACCAAGCCTAGAATACTAGGTAAGTGTGTCCCTGTATGCTTCCAATCTGTCCTGTGATTAACTCTACCATGCAGTTAATCATATTGTATCTTAATTACTTATTTATTTATGATCCTCTCTAAGCTTTAAGCAATTTGAATGTATTTAGGTATTTAAATACCTTAGAGCCTAAAGTATTTACTGTGATACCCCCAGCACCTACTCCTAAATCTGATACATAGTTTGTGCTCAATTTAATAAAAATCAATGAATAAGCAAATGAACAGAAAAAAAATTTAGAGCTTATTATGTTATTTTCAGATAAAATTATCATGAATCAAGAACATAACTAAAACTATAACTGTGGTCCTTGATTTAAAAATTAGGTAGATAACCTAACATAAAACTAATTTTAAAAACGTAACTTTCAGATTCTAATACTAAATCATCAAAAATAAAAACAGAAGAAAAAATCTTACTCATTTGACAATGACAACACAACATATGAAATGATTAAGCAGAACTATAACAGGGAAGGTATATGTCTTACGTGAAGAAGACTAAAGACTTTATTAAGGAACATAAGGACAGAAAAAATAAAGACAAAATAAATATTTTCACCTATAAAAATATTGTTAACGTATGATTCCTAAATTTGTGATGCATTTAATATAGGTTTAGTCAGAATCTCATCTTTTGTGTTTAACAGGTTAAAACCACTAAAATTAAGTAGAATAATCAACATGAGAGTTTATAAGATATTATTTAAAAAGGGAATTCTTAGATGGAAATTTTCAGGCAAGAATAAAAAGAAAACAAAATAAAGTTTCTGTAATCAAAGCCTTATTGTAGCAATAAATAGTGAAAACAAAATTAAGCTTTCAAAATAAGATCCCAAATATATAGAAATATAATATATGATAAAAGTGAATTATCAGTTTAGAAATAAAAGAATTATTCAGTAAATTGTGTTGAAATGCTAATTAGCTCTTTTTGAAGAAAATAAAATTAGATTCCCAACTTACACAGTAAATTGCTATGTATTAAGCATAAAAAGAAACTGAATGAAGAATAATATTACTAAATTATATTATTTAAATTATATTATTCAAATATATTGAATTTAAAATATATTTAAAATGTTTTTGACACTTGGGGTAAGAATGCCTTCCTAGGCAATATGTAATCAAACCAGCAAAAGAATAACTAACTGACACACAAAACTTTAAAGAGAACTTATGGTTGGAATAGGACACTTTGCATAAGTCTAGAGACAAAACATTAATTGGGAGAAAAATATGTATAAAATATTGATATACAACAATTTAAGAAAGAAAAAGGCCAATAAATATAAAAATGTATGCAAACATTTTTCGGTAGTAAGGAAAAATAAGTTTAAAATGTGACAACAATCTTTAGCCATCACATTGGCAAAATATTAAATGATCCGTTATATCTAGTACTGAGGATAATATGAATAAATGGCATTTTTATAACAATTAGTAGAAAATGGAATTTGCTTTACAGTAAATAATTTGGTAATATTGATCAAAATATTGAAATTAAAAGCACATATATATGGATATATGAACATAAAAATAATGTTAATGACAAAATATAACAAAATATATTAAGGAATAATTTCATGTTAAAATTTATCTATCATATAAAATATGACATAGTCATTCAAAAAAGAGGTAGAATAAGTATACTGATCTAGAAAGGTATCTTTGATATTAGTTACATAAAAAACTAGTTAGATTTTATTTGTGTTTTTAAGAATACACATGTATGGATGCACACAACACACACACACATGCATACATATACATCTGCCTAAATTATGGAAAATTCTGGAATTAAAGGCTATAAGTTCCTAAGTAGTTATTTTAAATCAATAAATCAGGTTTTATTTTTTCTCCCAAATCAATGAGTAGTGCCACCAAATACACTCTCCCCTTGCCTCAGGACCACACCAACTCACCAACCCCAGGAAGAAGAGATGTTATTCTAGGTCCTTCTCAGGAAAGAAACAAAAAAGAGAACTATCAAAGTAAAAGATGGGCTATTTCCTTCTGTCCTTTCACCATTGTTCTTTTGTTCTTCCTAGCTGCAGAAAGCCTACCAATATCTTTCTGGTAGACAGTACCAAACTGTATTATTAAACTTTCTCTAATTTTAGCTTTGTCCTTGTTAAAATTATAAAATTTAATCATATTTTCTTGTAAAAGCAAGGTAAATAACATGTGAAGTTAAATACCTAATGTCCCCATTGCCTTCTTACCTTTGATCCATTGATCCATGAAATCAAAAACTTTCTTAGGAGGCTGAGGCAGGATAATGGCATGAACCCAGGAGGCAGAGCTTGCAGTGAGCTGAGATCAAGCCACTGCACTCCAACCTGGGCAACAGGGCAAGACTCCGTCTCAGGAAAAAAAAACAAACAAACAAACAAAAAAACACCACTTTCTTGTACTCCATCTAGAGGTAAACATTACTATTAATTTTATGTATAGTCTAAATAACTTTTTTTTTTGCTAATTTTTTTTTTGAGGACTGAAATGGAATAAGATAATTTAACATTTACAGTATGCAAGCAAAAATATTATGACATTAGGGAAAATCATTTTTTTCACGTTTCAACAACAGCAACAACTTGAAAATGATTTTTGAAAAGCAAGTAAAGAAAAATAAGGTTGAATAAAAAACTCAAACTGTAAAATAGAATTAATTTTCTGTCTGTAGACCAGAGCATGAATAAAAGTATACATCAATGATTTTATAATTTGAGATGTGGAAAATTGATTTAGGAGAAAGAAGTAAAATGCAGCTTCATTTATGGTCTATTTTATATGGTTTCCTTGGTAAGGTTGAAGATATAGAACTCTTCAAAACTACATCTAAAATACGAAACAAGTAGCAATTTAAATTGCTTTTAGCACAGAGGGTTTCCCTGTTACTTTCAAAAAGGAGTCTGGAAAATTCCCAAACATATCAGAGCATAGTTTATTTATTTAGATTCAACATAAGATTAGACATAAGATAGCTAATTTAAAAAAAGAGTAATATCAGAATCCATTTTAAAAAATTAATTGGTATAGTGGCATGGTTTTAGAAAGAGGATAAAAACAGACAATTATAAAACAGATTTTTTTTGTAATGTCTTTGGTTATAAATTTGAAATTTTTGTAGTTTTTTGATTGATTTTTAATAAAAGAATAAATACTACAAATAAAACAGTATAGCTTGCCAACTTTTAGATTTTTGTATTTGTTGATTATTTGCTATGTTTAGCAGGCCAACTTTGTTCCTTAAAACAGAGTTTAGAAAACTACAAACCACCCAGCCAATTAAGTCTTCACCACGGCTGGTGAGTGCCCAGAAATTGTAAATGTTCTTTTGTGGCCATTTCTATGTGAGTGCTTTTTGGAGTAAGAGAAAGAATATGTAATTTTTATTATAGTCTATTTAAAAAGTGAACACTGAAGAGACAATATATTGAAATTATCAGTGATTTCTCTATTGTTAAGTTCATTTTCATAGTGCCTGACAGAACGTAAGTTAGACTTAGAAAAAATACAAATCTTGGTGACATTCACACTTTTTAAGACTCTGGGGTATCTATGCTTCAGATACATTCTTCAAGGCTGCTAAACATTTTGCAACATGGAGGCATTATATTGAGCTTATTAAATTATAAAACATACTAAAAGACCTTAAAAGTGGAAGAAAGAAATGGGAATTCATACCTCTGAAGACAGAAACATATATATATTTTCTAAGTTTTGTGATCTTAAATGAGTGTCAAATATTTTAATTGACAAAAGATTGTCTTAGACTATTCACTTCAAAAACTAAGAGAATACAAGTAAGTGAATAGAAAAAGCAAAACAGTCCAGTCTATTCTAGTTATGACAATCTGATGATTTTCAAAATGAATTGTTACTAAGAAATTCCAGAGACAAATATACATTCATAAGCCACCTGCGCAGGGTAACAAATTAGTTTATAAAATACAGGCATCTGAATTAATACTTAAGTTCAATCCAGCCAAGAGGGCTACTCAGTGCTAGTAAATATGGCTCTTTTCTGGAACAGGTATTCTTTACTCAACACACTCTATTACATGTGCTGGAAAATTATTTTTATAATTATACCCATCTAGGATGATCAAGAGGTGAAAGATATCCCTGTACTTAAGCATACTGTACCTATTGTCTTGTTTACCATTATTACCATTACCATTACCTATTGTAATCATTAGTGACTGTTCTAGAAATCTACCCAAAGGTTAACCTAGTGGCTAGAACTCTTGATTCTAGCAGTCTTAAAGTTATCTAGGGAAACAAATCACACCTTGACATGAATATTAAAATATATATTAAATTCACTATTTTATAATCATAAACTTTCTGATCTGCCTATTGTAGCTATAGGTTGGAGAGCAGGGTCTATATTATATTTACTTCTATATGTCTATTGCATAGCACAATCTCTATTACTTCTTAGTCATGTAATGTTTGTCTAACAAATAAGGAGAAATGTCAAATCTCAGAATACATTGTTTCTGGGAGGTAACAATTTCTACATTTCAGGATTTCAAAATTAAACTAAATTATATAGCCTTCAATAGGATGCTTCTATTTCAATGCCACATCTTACACAACCAGAGTAAAGGCTCACCTAAAAGATATAGGAAATCTATATACAAAAAATTCTACCAAACTGTGAGAATCTACCTTTGGCACAAGATGGTAATGTTATCTCTCTCTCTCCCTCTCTCTTTCTTATTCTCTCTCTCTCCATCTCTGTCTGTCTCTCTCTCTGTCTATCTATCTATCTATCTATCTATCTATCTATCTATCTATCTATCCATCTAGCTAGCTAGCTACAGTATAATATGGCTTACCCTTATCCTCACCCCCCTAATAGAACATATAGCCTACCCCTTCCTCAGATGTAAGGATATCTATCTATCTGTCAATCTGTCTGTCTGTCTATCTATCTATCTATCTATCTATCTATCTATCTATCTATCTAATCTATATACCTATATCTATCTATATCTATCTATCTATCTTCTATCTATCTATCTATCTATCTATCTATCTATCTATCTATCTATCTATCTTTCACTCATACTGACCTGAACTTATGCCTATAACAGCTGAGAACATACAGTATTTTCCCAGAGTTGCAAGTAATGGCAACTTCTTTATTGCCCCCACTATACCTCCTCTAGAATTCTGAGCAGCAATTACAGCATTTTATTGTGTTTACTTGTTTATGTTAATATGCTATCTCGACGCAAACGGCCAGAGTTTGTGTTCATTGAGCAGGAATTCTGATTTCTGTATCCTGTTCATCTAGCATATAATATATGTCCTATTTATGCTACTTAAACACTATAGGGCAATGGCGTTGTCTTGTTTACCATTGTTACCATTGTATCTAGTTTCCAGAACCCTGCTTAACACACAATGGGCACTGAGTAAATATTCATGGAGTGAATGGTGATGCTCAATGAGTATTTACTGAATGAATTAATAGCTAGTGCTATTTCTTGAAACATGGGACTTCAGTTGGCTAAACTATTTTAGTACTGATAGACTTAGATAATGAAGTGTTTGAAAATGCAAAAAAAAAAAAATCTACAAATTTCATCTGCCTCCTATGGAGTATGACAACTCACTGACAAGCTTCTGCTTGAACATGTCTAGTGATAAGGTTTCCATTACCATGTTAGAGAACTGTCGTATTGGGAGAAAATCTGCCTTCATGCAATTTTCACTACTTGGTTATGGTTTGTCTAGTACATCTATAAACAATAAATTCAAACATGATTATATGTAGCATCTTTTAAAATAAGATAACCATTCAGTTCCTCGGTAAAGCTTATGTAAATTAAAAATTTTTGCTTTTAACTTTTTAACTTATAGTTTTTTTTTGTCTGCGTCAAGTACTTCATGTGTCAAAATTTTTTTAAAAATAATCTCGCACTACCCATAATACTCCAGAATGTATGTGATAGGTACAAAGTAGATTTTTCTACTGAATGTGATTTTGTCAATGAACTCACAATTTACTGTAGTAACTCTCTTCTCTTCTCTTTTTTTCTCCATTTCCTTTTTTTTTTTTTTAATTATCAACAGTAATGTTCATTGTTTTGACTTATATTGCATTCATCATCTGAGAGATGTGGTAGTTAAAAATGCAGGAGGGGTATAGAACACAGGGATTTAAGTCTTGGATTCAGCACCTATCAACAAGATGACCTTTAATAAGTTCACAAAAATGTCTGTTCCCCTGTTTTTCCATCCGTAAAATTGAGAGAATAACAATATCTAGGCTATATTCTTCTTCTTCTTCTCGTTAGGTAATTTGGCTAAGTATAATCTTCTAGGCAGAGTACTTGACTTCAGATTTGAAGACATTTTCCCCATAGTCTTCTGGTATTGCTGATGAGAAATCTCTTGGCTCTTCAATTATTTTCCCTTGATTATGATCCATTCTTTCAGCAACTTCTATCTTCAAAAGTTTAGACTTCTCTGTTTATTTTTAGAGTTCCAGAGGTGTATTTTTTATTTTGGTTAAAATATATGTTTTTCTTTAATTCATGTCATAAATCTAGGTCTTGGCAACGAATAAGTATAAGCCCCATTTAAAAGACATTTAAGACTTAGAAGACATTTAAGAACACAAAAAGATCCAAATATTTCACTCTACTGCACTTAAAACCACTTTAACTAGGCTATATCATACTAGAATAACTATAATTCCACAGAATATCTGTTATGACTTTCTTTTCATATAAAATTTTAAGTGTCGGTTTCTTTGCACAGATTTTCTTTCTTGGAAATTTCGTTTCTGGAAATGCATATGACAACTCCACACTAATGGAGATTTTCTGCCTCAAAGAGTTGTCTGAAATCACTCCAGTGAGAAATGATGGAGCTGAAACTGGAATTTAGATCTGTTGGTAAAGGCCAGGATTCTCACTTGAAACCCTGCCCATATGTGAATTACTCTCTTGAAGCTCATTCTTCCTTTTATTTCATGGCAGTCATTTATCATATTTTGGTAATCACTTTCTCAGTATCTCCAGAGTCATTTTTCAGTTTTTTTTTTTACTCTTTCTTTTCACTCCTCCTTTGGGCCTCCACCTTCATCATTATATTCTTACATTCAATTAATCTGTTTAATATTTGAAGAAATATCAAACATTTCTTCATGTTCCTTAATCATAAGGGTTCTTCATAGTATAGAATAGAAGAAAGATACTGATCATTTGGATAAAGTAAAAGACTCTGTACTCAGGGGGTTTATCAATTATGACGTTCGCATTTTAGCTTCAAAAATCTTTTTCCTCTCAGTCCTTTTCATATTTAACTATCATGGAATATCTTTACTTAGTCATTTGGTTCTCAAGTTTGGATGGTTATCATCAGCATTTTATTACAAAATTAAGCCAAAAATCTAGACACTTAAAAAATTATTCCTTCATTGCCACCCACACAAAAGATATTACTGAAATTACTTGAAAAAATTCATTTTAAACAGCAAGTTTATTTGCATATTTTCAACTGGGCAACTGAATGCCACATAGTATGATTATTGACTCATGGAAATTGTTTTGAAAAGAGAAAATTATGATTTTTTTCCTTGAGCTCTTTCAATATACAACTCTTAGTCAAGGCTTATTGTAGGTTACTTTTGGTAACAGCTAAAATCTCTTTTTAAACACTTTTTTTAAAAAAAAACCGATTATAACTAGATTTTTTTTTCAACATTACAAAGAAGTTAAATCAAGCTGAAGAGATTCTACAGAACTTGTCAAGATGCCAAAGAATCTCCTAGAGAATGATACGCAGGAACCATGACTACAGTTTTAGTTACAATGATAGGATAGTTTTTCATAGTTCATCAATAAAAGGTAAAATGTGTCTCTCCTCCATACTCTTGATGGAAATTAATGAGGAAACTAAGCACTGCAACTGATTAAATTTAAAAAAAAAATGCTTCCAATTTGGGGAGTCCCCAAAATAGATGACTTTCAAGATATATTTTGGAAATCATATAAAACACTAAAATGCTTACAAACTGAACTATTTATGGATAGTTTTGGAAAGGAAAACTAACCAAAAGAAAGGGAAAAGGAGAGAAAAATATGACAGTACATGATTTATACATGTTAGCATCTGTTATCGCCAACTAAATATTAAAAAGATAAAAAAGTTCACCCAACAGTAGCTACTTTATTTTACTTATTTTAAAAGAATGTTCATTGCAGCATTATTTTTTAAATTTGTTTTTTAGCAAAAGCATGCTTGTATTTCCTTTTAATTGCCGTATTTCCCAACTTGGTCTCATAGAATCCAATGGAGAAAGAAACTTGTTCTAATAACATTCTCCTGGTTTGCCTACAAAAGTGTTTCTGTGTCAAACTTTTTCCATTCACTGAAGAAAACAGTTTACGATGCATCTTAAGGAAAGCACGCTCACATTTGGCTTTTATTGCTAGCTTTCTATCTCATTTTTAAAAATTATGGATTTAGGGGGTACTTTTAAAAGTATATCAGTATATCATGAACTCTCATAACTGAGGCCTTATGGGCTAATTAGAACAATGGCTTATAAATTTATCTTTTAATGTATATTTATTCACTGGACAAAATAATCCCAGTTACCTATATTACTATGATAATAGAAATTATGTGTTAACTGTACAATACCTTTCTCACTTATACATATGGTTACAAAGTCCATAGCATTCACACTTAGAATTTCCCTCTTGAAAACTACTTAGATAAAACAGTGAAGCAATCATTGACTTATTTCACTTTTCAGTTGAAATCATAGATGTGTTGAATGTGAAAATCTAAATAAGTCATATGTGGTCTACTACTCTCCTTCATTTCATAGATGAAACTGTGTTCAGAGAGGTTAAAGACCCCTTGCCACATGAGATCATGTCTCCAGGCTTCTAAGCCTGCCCTCTGTCCCTACAGCACACATCTCTTCAACTCTGAGAGCTTGATGAGAGTTCTGGAGCCAATTACAATGATCACAAATATTTCCCAAAACAAAACATGTTTATTTAAAATAAAACATCTCTTGGAATAGATAATATGCTCTTTACTAAGCAGCTTGCCTATTTGGTTGAAAGGAAAACTTGTATACAATGATAAAAGGTTGTTTCAGAAAACCACTGGTAAATCTGTTTTTACTTCGGTAATATTATGATATACTTGTCTACCTAAATATCTTCTATAAAATACTATAATATATTCAAAGAATAAGCCATTATGGCAAAACATATATAAGAAATAATTCATCCAGTAGTATGTTTATGTTCGTGTCAAACATTTAAGAATCTAAGGGAACAGGGTAAAAAAAAAAAAAAAGAGAGAGAGAGAGAGAAAACTTTAATCCTAAAAAAGTACTAAGTGTCAAAAACTTCTAATAAGTCTAATATTACTTAGCATACTTTAATCCAATCTCTATTTTCTGGAAGAAAAATATACACGTTCTATATGCTGGTGTGGCAAAAAAAATTCACTCTAGCTTTACACGTATGTTTATAATAATAATTCATTTTAGCAGTGATACAAGTAGTTATAAAGGCATATTTCTATCTTCATAGTGATTGTATTTTACTTTCGAATTCTATACAGAATTACATTTATAATAATGTAATGTTAAAAGTACATTTATTTGAAACAAGTTGCATGGTATGAGTACCATGTCCCAGACCTTTATAAGTGTCTATATCTTAATCAACATATTTTAGCTCAAGTCATCCACTACTCCTACATTTAATCTATGAATGATACCTAAGCATTTGAGTTTTCTACCAGAACGATTTAAACATTTTACTGAAAGGTATTACAACCCAGTTTTGTTCCTGTTAAATTTGAGATTTGTGATTGGCGATACTCTCTTCTTTCTCTCTCTCTCTCTCTCTCTCTCTCTCTCTCTCTCTCTCTCTCTCTCCTCTCTCTCTCGCCTCTCTCCTCTCTCTCTCTCTCTCTCTCTCTCTCACACACACACACACACACACACACACACAGCCAAGACATTCATGCGGCCATACATTTTTAATTACTGATGGACAACCAATTAAAAGAAAACACTCAAACCTGGTTCAAATTAAATATACACGGTTATTTTTTACTTGGATACTATACATTTTTAATGCTGATAGATTTCTTTTTTAGCCAGATTTACAATCTTTCTTGATGTAAAACACTGGTTTGTTCCAGAAAGTTACCAAAAACCAGGAAAGGGGAAAAGCAATAGCAGTAGGTAGAAAAGCATCACACATATCACTCTGTTTAACAACAAGTTTCAGAAATAACTTTGTTTTTAAAATGCAGAATCATCCAGAAAGTTCATCGGTGGCATTCATTCAGCAAATTTACTGGCAAAGTCATTTCTACTCCCCCTCACTCTCTCCCAGTAAGTCAACCTTCACTAGTTCACTAATTTATACTCTGCTTGAAGTCAAAAACAACTGAACCAACCTCATGCTTCAAAAATATGTTACTTTCCTTCTATCTGAGAATGAATAGATCTAATCAGAAAATAAAACGATGGTAAATACCAAATATGTGTTAGGAAATACAAATTAGTTAACGTAGAATAATTTTTAAAAGACAGAGGAATAAGGGGAAAGGAGTAGATAGCAAAAAATAGTTTTAAGCCCCTGAATTTACTCACCAGTTTCCCAAATGCAGGGTCAGTAACAAGAAGACCAACCTCACCCCTCTACTTTGACTCCGCAGAAGAAAAGGGGAGAAGAGAAAAGCTTTCAAAGGACCCATCGGAATCGCTTTTTCTATGCGTGTGCTGCACTAGCTCAATTCTCCCAGCCAGGACTTTTCCTCCCACCTCAGCAGCAGCTGGCTGAGTACAAGAAGGGAGAGTGTGGAAAGGCAGTGCACCTCCCAACCAGGTAGGATGCGACTCCCATCAGAATTAAGCCAGCGAGCCAATCAGGCCGAGAGGATGCTGGCATAAATTATCTTAAAAAGAGTTGAGCCAATCGGTAGCCCAAGGAGGCGGGGTTCTCCTAGTAGAAATTGAGCCCAGTAGGGAAAAGGGCTCCGTTTTTCTAAAAGAAAAACAAACCTCTTCTCCCTTGCAGCCGCGGAGAAACGTTTGAGTGGCCTTGACAGAATCCCTCCCTAGGAAGAGGCTGCTTTCTCCTTCCCTTCTGCTCTTCCTCTTGTCTGACTATTTCGGGGCCACTGCCTCTTTCCTCTCCCGCGTTCGGATTCTAAATCTGTCTTCCAAGAGAGACCCGTGGGAAGCAGGCAGTGCCTAATTGGTTTTCCCCAGGTTCGCGGGGATTCTGTTAATTTGTGCTAATCATCTTGTTAATTTTGTGGGTGGGGCGGTGTCTCTTTTCTCTTTGCAGATCCAGCACCTGGCAGGATGCCCCGCACAAATGAGCACTCAGGAGATGTTGAATATGTAATTGAATGAATGAACGAATGAATGAGCAGGCTCCGTGCATTCCTGGTTACCACTTTTGCTCGCTACATCCCCCTTCCACCGCCTTAATAGTGAGAGAGGATTTGCAGTCTTCTCCCGCCGGGCACCGAAAGATGACACTAATGAATGATGCCAGGCAAGAACTATCTCATCTTGCAAACACAAAAACAAAAGTCTGATTTTATAAAGGTTGTCTTAGCCATAGGAGCTGTAGACCTATTAGATGGGCAATCCTCTTTTGCATCTGTTAAGCCCCAGTGTTTGGACCTAACTTCAGAGGCTCTGCTTTGAGTTCCTAGCAGAGCCCGACAGTTGCCGTGGTAACCAGAAAGCCTCCGGCAGCTGGAACAACTGTACAGGCGAAGACGCTGGAGGTGGTGGAAGCAGGCGCTTTCTCTGCCCAGCCATCTTCTGTCTTAAAACGCCTTCCCAAGAACATGCTTCCCACGGAAGCTTCCTGGGGTTGGAGTCTTTAGCTGTTAATCCACCCCACAACTACCTGGAATTAGCCAGATTCTGGTTTGAACTGCAAATTACCACCCAGTTACCTGAGCATATTTGTCTGCCTCAAACGGTTTAAGACAGAAGTAACAGGGCTTGTGCACGGCCGTAAGGTAACTGTTGCTGCACTACCTACTGAAATCACTTAAAGAAACTGGATAGGGGTAATGAGGTTACTGATTCTTGTTCTCGCCCGAAATAACAAACAGTGTACTGCTAGGCATTTCTCCCCGTCTTTGATTGATTCTCCACCCTTTTAGTCTCCTCTGGAAATGCACATTGACCATCCTTGTTTTTCTTCTCACACTGCACATTAATTAGGCAGTATTTTTCTCTTCCACAATGCATGTTAGTCAAGGTAGCCCATATCAAATAGCTTATAAAACAGCAAAGTTTAATTATAATAGATTTTAGGGTGAATAAATTTACGTAAAATGTGATGGCAATATAAATTTGAGGTTTTCTTTTCTTTTACTGGTTCAATTAAGAATGTGCTTTGGAGAGCTATTTAACTGTTTCATTGAATGTACACACTAATTCACTGATCTGATTGGATAGAGAACTAGGAATTAATTCATTAGAAGTATGTCGTGAATAGCAAATACTTGTCTGATTACTCTTTGCATTTTGCTAACATTGGATAAGGTTTGTAAACATTGATGGGAATATGATACTTTATAATATTGCATGAAACAGTAGATGTAATCCTTCCATCAATAATTTTTAAAAAGATTTTACTCTTTAATTTTACATATACAACTGAAAGACACTGAGAACAGTTAAAAGAAATTAATGAGGAACGGTGAAGGACATCTCCTTGGGTAGTAAGAATTTGCCTGTTTATTCTTGTAAAAGATTTTTAAAAACTGGAGAGAATTTCCTGTATTCTCCAAAATCCAGATTTTTGCAAGTTTTATGCTGAAACTTGCAACTTGATTCATTCATTTATTTCAAGTACTTTTATTTAATCATTTCTATGTTTCCTCCTTTGATATATATTTTCTATTTTTATAATATATTTTATGGGAAACTGATCCTATTCTGCTGTAGTTAATTATAATTTCATATGGACTATTATATGTAAAGGGGGTTTGAATCCTGCAGAACCTGGCAAAAGGGAACGATAGTGTTAGATACCACCCATGTGTTGACCCTGACAGTCTGTCTCATTTGATTTGATAAACCAGCTGTACGTATGGTGGGGAGGAAAGTGGGGAAAGATACATACTGTCAATTCTGAATAAAGCAAATAAGGTCCATCATACTCATCAAATAAACTAGTGTCTTAGAGGGACACACTCATTGACTCATGGAGAAATAAGATCAGGTGTCTTACAGAATTCTAGGTTAGAATACTAGAAGTTGCTATAGGTAAGGAAGTGAAGAAAGCTCTCTTCCATTATGATAGTGGTTTTCAAGTGGTGACAACTTGACCCCATGGAACTTTTGTCAATGTCTAGAGATATTTTCAGTTAACACAATCTGGGAGTAAAGGCAGCTACTAGTATTGAGTGGGTAGAGGCTAGTGTTGCTGCTATATGTACTAAAATGCAAAAGAAGACTCTCCCACAGCAAAGAATTGCAGAGCTCAAACTGACAATAGCACCAAGGCTGAGAAGCCCTGACTTATGAGTGAAGAGAACAGTAAACAGAGTCTACTAAAACTGATGATTTCCTTATATTGTCATCGAAGTCACCATTTCCCTCCTCCTTCTTTGAATCACAGTCATTATCCACTAGGCTTATATCCAGTTATAATGACTATCAACACAGTGCACAACAATTTTTTCCCCCAAATTTGTTCAGGGATCATCTTAAAATAAATGGTGTACCTCTTTAAAATGCAGATTCATGGGCTTCTTCATTAAATATAGTTTTTAGCAAGAAATTCTGAAGATTTTTTATGCATCCAAGTTTGAGGACAAAGGTTCTACCATCATCTCACAAAATAACCAGCGAGACAGAGACCTGATCATATATGTTCAACCACGACCTTAGTAAAGCAGGGGTTCAGCATGATTCCTCTGTCCATTGTTAATTAATTAATTCAAAACTATTTATTAAGAAACTGTTATGTCAAGAACTAGGCCCGGAATTAGAAATACAATGGTGAACAAGTCTTACTGCCTTGGTTTCTTTGTCTATAAAAAAATAGGATAATAATTCTGCTTAGTTTATAAAGTTTTTTAAAGGATTAAATGAATTAATACACAGATATCACTTGAAACAGTGCCTGGATAATTAAAATTACTCAAAATTTTAATACTGTTACCTCACTGATGGTCGGTTTCAAACCTAATTATTCATTCCAGTCTCTAGTATAGCACCTGGTACAGAAGAGTTAATTTGTAAAATGTACAGTCTATTAGAAAGAAATGAGATAATTAGGAGACACTGTTGTGCTCACCCTACCTTCAACATTATCTTGATATTGCTTTCTCCAGAACAAGGAGAAATTTTGAGTTGTATTCTACCTCTCCTGATACACTTTTCTTCACATGACCAAAACTCTATACTTCAACCAATGCATCAGTTTCAAGTTCCTAAACTTATCCCTCAAAATCATCCATTTTTGTTTTGTCACAAGCTATTCCTTAGGAGACCTTTCCCTCTTCATCATCTATTTAATCCCTGTTCATTCTTTCTGGTTAATTTTATGGGCCTTTTTTTTTTCAAAGAGCCCTTTACTGATTGTTCATTGCACTCTAGTCTGCGTTACAGAGATGTCCTATATATAATAATGTTTAATAATTTTGAGCATTAGCTGTGTTCTCAGGCATTGTTCACCAGTTCTAGGTTATGGGTGCACACTGTTATCTGTCCTCCTAAAGCAAATGCTTTATTTCTGCATCATGGAATGTATTACATTTTTGGGAACTGTCTGTATTTCTACCTAAACTTCTAGTTCTGTTTTAAAATTTTATATAGTAAGGATTGATACTGCTTATCAGATCTGGTATTATGTCATGTGCTTAACAGTATATGTGCATATTTGATTAGCACCTCTCTCTCCATAGAATGTAGCTCTATGAAGGTAGGGCCTTAATTTGCTTTCATCACCTGTGTATTCCTTTCATATGAAGCAGTGGCTAGAGGGTAATAGGCAGTCAATAAATATTTGTAGAATGAATATAGATTCAATGCATAATGTACTAAACAAGCAAATGAATAACTTTAACATATATGTTTTATATATATGACATACATATATATATATATGCTATGAAGGGATCTCTGTTCCTGTGTAGTGGTGTCTAATGTTCAGATCCAAGTAGACAAATTCCAGATTCTGATACTTGACTTATTCCTTCCCATGAGACCATGAGGAGCAATTATTTTTCTGATCCACTGCTTGTCAAGACCAAAATCAACATACCCTGCCATTTCAGTTTATATAATCAGATTATTTTTTATAATGAAACAGAGGTGATGACCGGCACAAAGATATTTTAAAAGACTGAAAGCTTGCAGTCTTTCTTTGCCAACCTGTTCAATCTCCTTAATCCTGTACCTGGCCTCCAGAGTGCTGCCAAGATATAGTCCAGAAGTTAGTCCTTGATGTCAGATAGGAATGGATCTCTGGCTTCTAATTTAAAGACCAATGTTGTTTTAGCTTTTTTGTTTCTGTATTATAATTTCTGAATCTGAACTTTCATCACTGATTATCTCTACTCTTTCTTATGTCTTCTGTGTTTTCCTTTTACTTGATTTTCCCACAAACATGTAACTGTGCTCTCGTGTCTAATATTAAAGTACACATATACACCATCTTTTCCTTTTCCCCCCTCAGCCATCCATGCCTTTTTAAAGCCATCCTTCTCTTTTCACCAGCCACTCACTCACTAAACTCTCTGATCTAGCTTTTGCCCCTGTGACACTAATGCCTGCATGTTGCTAATCCAGTAGAGGTTTCTAATGCTCACCTGTGTGATCTCTCATCTGCATTTGGTCATCCCCTCTTTCTCAAAATATTCCTAGATGTTATTATATTATTTTTTCCCATTCATCTTTTGCTAATTCTTTCTAGGCTTCTTAACATGCTTTTTCTGCCTTGCCTCAACACTTTGGAGTTCCTCAAATATTAGACTGACCTCTTTTCTTTTTGCATCACACTATCATCATTGGCAATCTCATCTATTATCAAATATTTATATATTATTGAAAGAACTTAAAAATATCTCCTTAAATCATATTGCAAGTCAAAGAAGTTTTATTGGGCTTCATACACATAAATCTAAATAACACCAGCTAGCTAGCCCAACTAGAGATCTTACAGTTTTTTCTTTTCCCTTGACATATATGTCATCTAATTTATCACAAGCTTTTTAAAAAATATTTCCAAATCTTATCTTCAAACTATCCAGTGTAAATAGATTGTGTAACCATAGGTTCATACATAAGGTGGCCTTGGTTCAAAACCAAGATGTTCTATTTGCTTATTTTTTCAATGCCTTAGTTCTCATGTGGTTACTGTAAAAATTACATTAGTTAGTTTATATGAAACACGTAAAAGAGGGCCTAGCACATACTAAATGCTCAGTTAATCTTAGCAAGCATTACTACTGCTATTGTCAATACTCATCTTCCTTCTAGCTCTACTGCCAATTAATCTAAGTGGCCATCAAACCACTACAGTCACCTTCCATTTCTGATCTTGTCTACCTTTTACTTATTATTTATATAATTACTAGATTGCCCTTAAAAAAGGTGAAAACCTACAATTCTGTCCATTTTAAACCATTCAATTACTTCCTATTCTAGTTAGAACAAAATGCAATACTATTATCATGGCCTGTGAGATGCTGAAGCTACTGGCCCCTACGTCTCTCTCCTGCTCCATCTTTACAGTTCTCTCCTCTTCTCAATATGTTCCAACCAGAATGACTTCCCTTTAGACTCTCATTGCCATGCCTCATTTTCACTCAATGGTTTTGTAGATGATTTTTCTATATCGTAATTATTTCACCTCACCTTTCACCCTTCCTCAGCTATTTCCTTGTCCTATTTCCACTTTCAGCTTCACTAGCCCATCCTTAAAGAAATCTCAGTTCTCCAATTTAAATTAACTCCACCATTATAACATCTAATAGCACTCAGCACTTTTCGTTCCTGATATTTGATGTATTTTAAAATTAATTGATTCATTTAATTCAAGAGATAGTCACTGAGCACCTGGGTTTCAAGCACTCTTCTATGTACTAAGGATGCCATAAATGCAAAAAGCAGACGTATTTTTATGCTCTCATAAAAAGCATTCTATTGCATTCTGTTAAAATTTCTATGATATAAATTTTAGTTTTATTCTTAAAAATATTTTTACAACCAGTCTAATTTTCATCTCTTTTCTAAACTGTAACTCATTGATGGCCAGTTATTATTGTTTCTTTCTTTATTTACACTATCCCTAGTCTAGAATAGTCTCCATCACAGCCATTTATTGAATGAATAAATGAAGAAAGGGATGAAATGAAACATTTCTACATTACTATCTCTATAATTTGGGTATTATGTTCCATTTCTGTATACTCAAGTTTCTTTCCTATAAAAAGCTAGGATATTAATATGAAATGTGCAGAATTGAGGTAATATTATTATATAATTAAAAAAATTGTCTACCAAATAACTGTCCCCAATAAATGGTAGGGATGTGGAGTCAGGAGGGTAAACCCCTGTGAGCATAATGAATCATGCGGTTATGCTATCTTTGCAAAAAGAAGAAATGCAGAGTCAAGTAACATAAATTTATATTCTGCTGACACTAATTATTTTTGTGATCTTTGGCAAATCCTGTCTCTCTGAACTTTAAATTTCTCAATTACAAAATGAAGTTAATGATTATTTTTATCATTACAGGTGAGTATGAAGATAAAATAATTTTAATGCAACTCCTTGTAAACTATTGTGATGCAGAAATATAGTTGTTAATATTATTGCTATTACTTTTTGATGATCAGTACAAAATGACAAGAATCAGAGAAGGCATAATAAAGAAACACAAAATATCAAGAGTTAACAATTACATAGTCCTTGTAGTTTGCTACATATCATATATCTTAATTGATTTGGATAACTTTGCTTATTTAAATCCTACAACAATCCTATCAGGCAGTCACCAGTAGTTTTCCTTTATTTTGTAAATAAGGAAACTGAAGAGAGGAGGTTTAGTAAGCTTCCCAGGTCACAAAGCAACTATATAATTAAGCTAAAATTTGAACCTAGAGAGTCAGGTTTCAGAGCCCAGGTTTCGAACTGCTACGTGAAAGTGTACTGAACAGCAGACGAGTCATGATATCTGCTTTAAAATAAATTGTTCATATTTCTGCCAAGGCCACCTTTTCCCCCTCAGATAAACCAACTTGGCTATTTCAGTGACTACATACCAGGATATCATTGTTGTGAAAACCTTTCATATTTCACTTTAAAGGGCCATGCCACAAAAATGTCAAAAGTGTGAAGAGTTTTTAAAGAATGGTCCTCACGCAGCCATGTTTCAAGAGAATATAATCCTGTTTAAGATATGAGACACTTACAGGAAAGAAGTCCAGCACTGGGAGATTTATTGTAGCCTGACATTTAATGAAAACCCTAAAGGTTTTGATGGAGCTTTATTATATCAATTACTCACTTACCTCATATGTAACCTAATATATTTTATTTTAAAAATGCCTTCCTTGCAGAACTGGCATTGAAATAATAGCCCCCAGGGCATCTTTGAATGGGTCCCATCCACTACCTAACTCCCTAGTCATCCAATTTATAGCCTGTGATGTGTCTATTTATGTGGCTTTGGCTAGCAGCTAAAGAATAATATAATTTCCTATGGTTGAAAGGGTCCAGAGAGAAAGAGAATCTTCTTATACTTGCATATTTTCACCCGCATTTGTCTCACTGTAGCTTCCGGTCCACCAAAATACTCAACAACTACATATAAATACCGCCAAATTATTTAGAGCCCCATGAGGAGGTACCATGCACGCCAAGAGAATTGCCAGTGTTTATTGATAGAAATCTGTGGAGCCCATATGGAAATGAGTTCTAAGTCAGTTGGATCAGATTGAAAAGACTATAAATGTGTTCAAATGATTGGTACACTAAACAAAGATTCTGAATTCAATATATCAAACCAAGAAGCTAAAGAGTGTTTCTGACACTTTGCTTCACTAGCTGACTAAACCTTTACTCAAAGGTAATCTATAATAATGAAGTTGAAATGTCCTTAGATCTGCAAAGCAGTTATCCAAAGTTTTAGGAAAAAATGGCGGTTAGAGTGGGTTGGTCATGTAAGACCTGTTAGCCAGCCCCACTAATGCATTTATGAGGCAAACTCCAGCAGATTTAAAGAACTCTATGGTGGCTATTACGTAAAGGCCAGGGATGATAGTAGGAAATAGTATGATCAAACTGGATTCCTGAAATTCAATGGGAACAGTGGGATCTCAGGAATTCCCTGTATTCAATGAGCATAAGATTCCAGAATGGCAGGGGCCAATTGGCAACAATAATAAGAGATAAATTGAGCATCATCTTAAGAGTTAATGTGAGCACTAAATTTAATATTACCGTATTGGAAAGAAGAACCCTAGCAGTAGACAGTGAAGTTTGACTTGAAAATATCCTTGGCGTTAGTGTTATAGATCAAATGTTTGTATCCCTCCAAAATTCATATGTGCAAATCCTAACTCCCAATTTGATGTTAAAAGAAGGTGGGGGATTTGGTAGGTAATATATCATAAAAATAGATCCCCTGTGAATAGAATTAGTGTTCTTACAAGAAGAAACATGAAAGTGATTTTTCTCTTGGTGACGTGAGAATACAACTAGAAGATCACCATCTGCAAACCAGGAAGAGTGCCCTCACCAGATACCAGATATGTTGGCCCCTTTATTCTTGGACTTCCCAGACTCCAGAACTGTGAGAAATAAACTTTTGTTTAAGCTGCTAAGTGTATGTTATTCTGTCATAGTAGTATGTAACTAAGAGAGTTAGCTAATTTATTATGTTGTCCTCAGAACTGAAGTAGGTGATTGTTCTACAAAGTCTTATTGATGTGTATAGGCAGAAAGGCAATAGATCTGATAATGAGAGATGTGATTTCAAGTACCACCGTGATGTCCAAACCTCCTATCCAATTTTAGTTGTGGACCAATTTATGGACCCAGACTATCTTAATAAAGGAGAGTGTGGGTTCCTTTAAGTAATGATGTGTCTATACAATCAAGGAATTGTACTGAAAATCTACTTCCTAGTCTTCCTCCAAGAAATTCTGCCACTATTTATTAGAGTGACTGAATATTTTAGAAAGGGACTAACCAGTCTTTTAGGGACTGTAATGCCCTGGCACAAGCTAACAGAAATGTTTGGGTACTCAAAATGCCACTGTGGTCTAGTTGTCATAGTAAGGACCTATGAATATCAGGTGATAACTGTGATTATGGTTGGGTCCACAGGAGGCCTATGTCTCTCTGCACATATCCTGTGGCTTTATCCTAATTAAAAATGTGCAGTGGTAAGAAACATAGAAACTGGCAGAACACAAAAGGTTTTTTGACCTATGGAGACAAAACCAAGTGGAAGCCATAATAACTACTGTCACCTACCAACATAATAAGAAACACATAAGACCACATGTTTGCCTCATCTAGGACTTGAAAGGTGAAGGAGTGGTATTTCTCATCAAATGTACATTCAGTTTTCTTATTTGTTTTGTATGGAAGGCAGATGGATAAAAGAAAATGATGGTGGATTAATAAAAAATGCAATTAGGTAATGATTTCACTTGTAGCTGCTATCCCAGATGTGGTTTTATTGCTGCAGTTAATTAACAATCCCCTGACACCTGGTATGTAGCAAACATTTAGTGACAAGACCCATTAGAAGAAGTCTACTTTCAGCTGAGAGAGTTAACAATACACTGCCAACTGACAGGCCTCAGTGCTAAATCAAACATCCAGCCCCATGACATAATCTAGACTAAAGGTACGTTTATTGGCTTTCTGTTTTATAAAACATCATACTGTTCCATTACAGGGATGACACCATGCTGATCGGATCTGGTGAACATGAAGAATGATATACTCTAGAACTTTCATAAGACACATACACACAGGGTAGAAAAAGAATCTCATAAAAAAATCAGGGGCCTGGTACCTCACGATATTTCTAGGGTTTCAATGGTCTGCACATGTCTAGATATACCTGTGAAGTTGAAGGGCGATTTGCTGCATCAAGCTCTTCCTATCATTAAGGAAGAAGCTTATCTCTTTCAATTTTGGAGGCAGTATATACTTTATCTAGGTTTATTACTCCAACCCATTTCCAAGTACGCTTAAACTCTGTTTTGCATTAGACTTTTATTCTTTTTATTAGGACTCAGAAAAAAAGAAAGCTTGCAATAAGTTCAGACTACTGCACAAGCTTCTCTCTCACTTGGGCCACAGGATACTGAAGATTCAATTATATTTGGCATGATTGTAGCAGATAGGGTTACTGTATGCCCCTTTGGGGAAGATTCTTATTGATAAATCGCAAAATATACTTTTAAACTTTTAGAACAAAGCTATAAGCTAAACCTAAGATTATTATCCCCTTTTAAAGAAATAATTTCTGGCTTGCTACTGGTATCTAGTAGAGATTGAACACTTACTATAAGCCACCAAGTTGCCATATAACATGAGCTACTCATAATGAACTAATATTGTCTGATCAACAAATAATAAAATAAAAATTGACAGAAGTCAATCATAAAGGGCACGTGGTACATATATCAGGCTTGAGTGGTACCTGAAGATGTAGAAAAGCCCCATGAGCAAGTCAGCCAGATGTCCATGGACCTTACTCTAGCTTCATTTCACCACATATTAACCTTAACCCTTAAACCTAACTAGGAGTTTTCTAATACTGTTTAATTGAGGAAAGAAAAAAATCAGTCTTTGTCTACAAATGATTCTGTAGGATTGACTTGAACCACCCAAAAAGAAAACCATAGTTGTACAATTCTACTTCAGGGTATCTCTGAATAAAATGGTAAGGAAAAAAATCTTCAGTAAGTTCAAAGAGTATACCTGTTTGCAGTTTTTTTCTTCCTGAAATGAGAGCTAGTCAGAGATAGCATCTACATCAATCCTAGACTATAGCCAAGGGTCAGATACTTGGAAGGGACACAGTTTAAACTTGATAAAAAGTAGGAGTAAGGGAGAAGAATTTGGACAGATCTCTATAAATGGGCAGGGAGTCAAGATATTATTTTTGTTCCATCTGTGAATTCTCACTAGATTAGCTTCAGCAGAGGAAGATACCCATAATCAGGTGAACAAGATCATCTGTTGTGTGGATATCAGTCACTCCCATTCACCAGCCACCCCTGTCCATATGGAATGTGCTCTTAAAGTAAACAAGGCAGCAGGGATGAAGGTTACACATAGATTCAACAACATGGAATTTTACTCACCAGGTATTGTCTGACTTGATGACTGTCTAGTCTATTTATAGCAGAACCTCATATTTAGCCCAATAATGGTTACATCCTCTAAGACTATCAGTCAGTCACTTTGTAGCAATGGAGAAAAGACTCCCTATTCAATAAATGGTGCTAGGATCACCAGCTAGCCATATGTAGGAGACTGAAACTGGACTCCATCTTTTCACCAAATGCAAAATCAATTGAATCTGGATTAAATACTTAAGTATAAAACCTAAAACTATGAAACCCTTAAAAGAATACCTGGAAATACAGTTCAGGACAGAGGCCCTTGCAAAGATTTCATGATGAAGACACTAAAAGCAATTGCAACAAAAACAAAAATTGAAAAGTGGGACTTAATTAAACTAAAGAGTTTCTACACAGCAAAAGAAACTATCAACAGAGTAAACAGACAACCTACAGAATGAGAGAAAATATTTGCAAACTATGCATATGACAAAGATCTATAAGGAACTGAAACAAATTAACAAGCAGAAAATGAACAACACAATTTAAAACTTGGTAAAATAAATGAACAGATGCGTCTCAAAAAAAGACATACATGTGGCCAACAAGCATGTGAAAGAAAATGTTCCACATCACTCATCATCAGAGAATTACAAATCAAAACCTATATAAGATACCATCTCATACCAGTCAGAATGGCTGTCATTAAAAAGTTTAAAAATAACAGATGTTGGTGAGGTTGTAGAGAAAAGGGAACACTTATACACTGTCGGTGAGAATGTAAATTAGTTTTAGCCACTGCAGAAAGAAGTTTGGAGAATTCTCAAAGAACTTAGAACTACTGTGTGACCCAGAAATCTCATTACTGGGTATATACCCAAAGGACTGTAAATTGTTCTACCATAAAGACACAAGTATATGTATGTTCACTGTACCACTATTCAAATAGCAAATACATTCAAACAACCTAGATGTTCCTCAAAAGTGGACTAGATAATGAAAATCTGGTACATATACACCATAAAATTCTGTACAGCCATAAAAAAGAACAAAATCACGTCCTCTGAAGCAATATGGATAGAGCTGGAGGTCATTAACTTCAACAGATTAACACAGGAACAGAAGACCAAATACCACATGTTCTCATTTATAAGTGGGAGCTAAACATTGAGTACACACGAACACAAAGAAGGAAACAATACACACCAAGGCCTACTTAAGGTGGGAGGGTGGGAGGAGGGTTAGAACTGAAAAATCAACATCTGTTTTTCTGTACTTCTACTACACTGTATATGTGGTCTATTTATAGCAATTTGTATTTTTATTATGGCGATATTTTTATTTTATTTTATTTTACTAAATAGAAGACTGTGTCAGGAACTCATTTCTCTCTCTCTCTCTCTCTCTCTCTAAATTATTTATTTATTTATTTATTTAAGATGGAGTCTCACTCTGTCACCAGGCTGGAGTCCAGTGACCCAATCTCGGATCACTGCAACCTCTGCCTCCTGCGTTTGAGCGATTCTCCTGCCTTAGCCTCCCGAGTAGCTGGGACTACAGGTAAACGCCACCATGCCCAGCTAATTTTTATATTTTTAGGAGAGATGGGGTTTCATCATGTTGGCCAGGATGGTCTCGAACTCCTGACCTCATGATCCACCCGCGTCAGCCTCCCAAAGTGCTGGGATCACAGGCGTGAGCCACCGCGCCCAGCCAGGAACTCTCTCTTTTAATTTTGTGTCCCTAGTACCTAGCAACAACAGGCACACTCTTGTGTATGAAAAAGTTGGATGAAAAAGAGAATGAAAATTTGTTGTCAATTGTCTATTTATCTCTATTTACCCGTCTAATACAGCTTTGATGTTTCCTATAAATCTCACATTGAACTGTAATCCCCAATGCTAGAGGTGGGGCCTGCTGGGAGGTGTTTGGGTCACGGGGACAAATCCCTCATGGGTTGGTGCTGTCCTCATGATGGTGAGTGAGTTGTCATGAGATCTGGTTGTTTAAAAGTGTGTGGCACCTCTCCCAACCCTCTCTTGCTCCTGCTGTCATGTGATACACTGTTTCCCCCCTTTGCCTTCTTCTAAGAAGCCCAAGGCCTCATCAGAAGCTGAGCAGATGCTGGCACCATGCTTCCTGTACAGCCTGCAGGACCATGAGCCAATTAAAACTATTCTCTTTATAAATTACCCAGAGTCAATTATTTATTTACAGCAACACAAGAATGGTCTAACATACTATCTACTTGACTATCATCTGCAAAATAACAAAATTTAAGTCATGAAAACATAGTAAAAATTAAAGACGTGTCAATTGATTTGAGTGCAAATGGTGAAATATGTAAGGGTTAATATGAGAAGAAATTACTCATTAGCAATTGAGATATTTCAAGGCTTTGCTACAAATTAGTTGTTCATAATTATGATATATTGCAGTATTGTTGGACAAAACCAGACTTGAAAGTTAATCAGGGAAATTGTGTCATATCTTATGGGTAAAAGAGAGGAATACATTTGTCTGGATATCTAGGGTAGTGACAAAGAACAAGAGTATGCCAATTAATCTCTGAAATATTATGAGGCACATAAACAAGGAATACAGAAACAAATGGGGGGAAATTCACACTAAAATGTTTTGCAAGTAGAGTAGCTGGAGAGGAGTAAGCCTCTACAGATTTATACGACATATATGCATAATATTTTAAGTATTTCTCCAAAATCAAATACTCGATTAATACTACACATTTTTAGAGCCCGTTTCAGTGATCATACACAGTGATCATACACATACACATCATACACATTATGATCAGCTCTGTTATTCTCTGAAAATTGAATTTTATTTTAGCAATATGCTATTAGTTATTTGAAGTCAGTAGTTCATTTAGTAATAGCCCTTTAATTACCGCTAAAAGTGCCTATGAATTATTCTGCCCAAAATAAATGGTTGAAATGGTTATAAAAACATGAAAATATCTGTCATAGTCTTCAAGAATAAATTTATAATCACTAATTTTATTAAAAATAAGGTTAAATTAAAGAATACGTTAGATAATGTATTACCTTTATAAACAATGAAAAGTAGACACAATAATTGTTTACTCTTGAACCAAAACCTGGCTGCTCCAAACTTGGCTGTTTAACAGAAAGACCTAGTGGAGCCTGTAAAAATAAAATTCCTCCACTTGGTACAATCTGATGTAGAGTTTCAATAGGTGAAATCTTGAAATATGTACATTAAAGAAGCTTCTCAAGAGATTGTTATGTAAACATAAGCCTGCATTTGAAACTGCTGATACCAAATACAGTGGCAAGATGTAGTCACTATATATTTGTTCAGTGAATATATAAATGAATTATATGATTTTTAAATTTATCATTTTCTAAGAATGTTAAAATATTTCCTAGAATTTAAGTATTTATATGGCAATATAATCCTTCATACATGGGTGAACTACGACCTCTTAGAGCTGATGACCTCTTAATGAAGTGATGGATGAGATTCATAGTCTCTGAACTCCTCTATATAGAAATATTATGCATTCTTTTTTTTCTGAGATTAGATTCCATCTCATTATTGATGCAGAAAGTATTTGACTACATATAAAGCGCTCCATTAAAGGTTAAAAACTAATGCCATAGGTATTTATATAGCCATTTATTTGCCTGTATACTGATCTTTATTCTGGACACACAACCAACCTCATTTAAATTTCAAGTCTCAGTGCAATTATCACAAACCTGTAACCTTAGAATAAAAAAAAAAAAATACAGTATGAGTAAGAAACAAGATCAAATACTGCCATTTTCCCACATTACTTTACACATGTAATAGCCTTAGAGGTCTGGTTTTTAATTTTTTACATAATGGAATTCAAGACAGAGATTGTTATCTTGAGATAAGTTTATCAACCATTCATACAGCTCAACGGAGCACATTGCTAGAACTTGCTCCTGACAAGTATGCAGGAGGGCCGTCATTTTGATGTCCTTGTAGTTTACATTCTTCACCCTGTTAGATAGCAATACTTTGTATGAGATTCGAAGTTGGTAAATCAATCAAGCAAGGAGAGTACAGATTAACTTGAACAATGTCACCCTAAAGGGAGATTAAAAAGCATCTTCTTCAAGATAGTGAAAAACATGAGGCTAAGAGATAAAGTTTACTTATATGAGGGATTGATGAAATTGTTTTGAAAAATCATGATGTAATTAAAATGGAATCAGAATGGCTGTAAAAACTATTTAGGTATGTAAAATAATGGTTATTTAGGTACAATTTACAAAGGATAAAATTCATCCTTTTATGTATATGATTCCTTTGACTTTGACAGTTTGTAACCACTGTCACTGTGAAGATACAGAGCACTCCCCACAAATTTCACTATGCATCTTTATGGTCAGTTCATTCCAATAGCCAGTGTCTAGAAATTACTAACCTGAATTCTATTCCTACATTTTTGCCTTCTCCAGGATATAATATAAATGGAATCATAAATTCTGTAGTCTTATGTGTCTGTTTTTTAATTTAATATAATAAATTTGAGATTCTGCCTTATTATATATTATTAATATTTTGTTCCCTTTATTGCTGAACAGTCTTGTATTGTACAGATGTCCCAAGGTGTATTTATTCATTAAATAGTTAATGGATATTTACCTTGTTTCCAGTTACTGCTATAAACATATCCATTCTCTTGGGTAGATGCCTGGAAGAACAATTTCTGGGTTCATATTACATTATATACATATATACATTTCAGATATTATAAGTAAAGTATTAAACTGCTCTCCAAAGCAACTGTACCATTTTGCATTCCTAGCTGCAATGTATGAGAGTTGTTCCTCATCTTCATCACCAATTGATGCCACAGTTTTTAAAAACCATTCTTATTTATGTGTAATAAAATCTCATTTTGGTTTTTATTTAAGTTTCCCTGATAAATAATGATGATTTTGCATGTGCTTGTTTATCATCCATGTCTATATCTCTTTTTTATGGTTGTAGTAATGGTGTAATGCCCATTCAATTTTAAAACATTTTGGTTTTTTTTAGTATTATAAATTTTTTATATCTCTGTAGCTTTTTAGTAAATAATCCATTCAATTTTAACTTTTAGTATTATTTTTTATATCTCTGTAGTTTTTAGGGTACCTGTGATTTTTGTTTACATGGATGGGTTCTTTACTGGTGAATTCTGAGATTTTAGTGCACTCATCACCTGAGGAGTGCACACTGTACCCAAAATGTAGTCTTTTATCACTCGCCCCACACCTCCTCACCTCCAAAGTCTGTTATATCACTTTGTATGTCTCTGCATCCTCATAGTTTAGCTCCCACTTATAAGTGAGAATATATGGTATTTGGTTTACCATTCCTAAGTTACTTCACTTAGAATAAAAGCCTCCAGTTCCATCCTAGTTGCTGCAAAAGACATTCTTTCATTCCTTTCAATGGCTGGATGGTAGTCCATGGTGTATATATACCACATTTTTTTTTATCCACTTGTTGGTTGATGAGCATTTAGCTTGGTTCCATATCTTTACAATTGTGAATTGTGATGCTATAAACATGCAAGCGCATGTGTCTTTTTCATATAATGATTTTTTTTCCTTTGGGTAGACATCTAGTAGTGGGATTGCTGGATTGAATGGTAGATCTACTTTTAGTTCTTTAAGGAATTTCTGTACTGTTTTCCACGGTGGTTTTACTAATTTACAATCCCACAAGGAGTGTACAAGTGTTCCCTTTTCACCAGTTCCATGCCAACATATATTGTTTTTTGACTTTTTAATTATGGCCATTCTTGTAGGAGTAAATTAGTATCTCATTGTGATTTTAATTTGCATTTTTCTAATGATTCCTAATGATACTGATTCCTAATGATAATGATTCCTAATGATACTGAGCATTTTTCAAGTTTTATGACTTTTAATTCATCTTCCTTTGAGAAATGTCTGTTCATGTTCTTTGCCCACTTTTTGACGGGATTATTTTTTTTCTTGCTGATTTGTTTGAGTTTTTTGTAGATTTTGGATACTAGTCCTTTGGCACTTGCATAGGCTGTGAATATTTTCTCCCATTTTGTGGGTTGTCTGTTTATTCTGCTGATCATTTCTTTTGCTGTGCAAAAGATTTTTAGTTTAATTAGATCCCATTTGTCTATTTTTGTTTTTGATATCTTTTCTTTTTGGGTGTTGGTCATAAATGCTTTGCCTAGGGCAACGTCCAGAAGAGTTTTCCCAATGTTATCTTCTAAAGTTTGTATGGTTTGGGGTCTTAGATTTAAGTCTTTGATCCACCTTGAGTTGATTTTTGCACAAGATGAGAGATGGGGATCCAGTTTCAGTCTTCTACAAGTGGCTTGCCAGTTTTGCCAGTATCATTTACTGAACAGGGTATCCTTTCCCAAATTTGTCTTTTTGTATGCTTTGTTGTAGATCAGTTGGCCATAAGTATTTGGCTTTATTTTTGGGTTCTCTATTCTATTTCATTGGCCTATGTGACCATTTTTATACCAGTACCTTGCTGTTTTGGCAACTATGGACTTGTAGTGTAATTTAAAGTCTGGTAATGTGATGCCTCCAGACTTGTTGTTTTTGCTTAGTATTTCTTTGGCTATGTGTGCTGTCCTTTGTGATCCAGAAGAATTTTAGAATTGGTTTCCCTAGTCCTGTGAAAAATGATTTATTTTTAGAAGGAGTCTTTCTCCATCACCCAGGCTGGAGTGCAGTGGCACAATCTCAGCTCACTGCAACCTCTGCCTCCAAGGTTCAAGCAATTCTCCTGTCTCAACCTCCCAAGTAACTGGGACTACAGGCAGCTGCCACCATGTAGCACGCAGCACCTGCTAATTTTTGTATTTTGGGTAGAGATGGGATTTCACCTTCTTGGTCAGGCTGGTCTCAAACTCCTGACCTTAGATGATCCACCCACCTCAGCCTCCCAAAGTGCTGGGATTACAGGCATGAGCCACTGTGTCTGGCTGATGATATTTTGATGGAAATTTCATTGAATCTGTAAATTGTTTTGGGCAGTATGATCATTTTCACAGTATTGATTATTCCCATCCATTAGCATGAAATATATTTTCATTTATTTGTGTCATCTATGATTTCTTTCAGCAGTGTTTTGTAGTTTTCCTTATAGAGATATTTCACCTCCTTGGTTAAATATATTCCTAGGTATTTTATTTCGTTCTGCAGTTGTTGTAAAAGGGATTGAGTTCTTGGTTTGACTTTCAGCTCGGTTGTTGGTGTACATTGATTTTGTGACCTGAGACTTAACTGAATTTGTTTATCAGATCTAGGAGCCTTTTGAATGAGTCTTTGGGGTTTTCTAAGTATATATCATCAGTGAATAGTGAAAGATTGACTTCCACATTTCCAAGTTGGATGCCGTTTCTTTCTTTCTCTTGCCTGATTGCTCTTGCTAGGGCTTCAAGTTCTATGTTGAATAGAAGTGGTGAAACTGTGCATCCTTGTCTTGTTCCAGTTTTCAGAGGAAATGCTTTCAACTTCTTCCCATTCAGAAAAATGTTGGCTCTGGGTTTGTCCTAGATGCTTTTATTACTTTGACTTAAATCCTTTCTATGCCTACTTTGTTGAGGATTTTTATCATAAAAGGTTGCTGGATTGTATCAAATGCTTTTTCTGCATTTATTGAGTTAATCATATATGTTTTGTTTTTAATTCCGTTTATGTGATGTGTAACATTTATTGACTTACCTATGATAAACCATCACTTTATCCACTTAATTATGATGTGTTATCTCTTTGATGTGTCATTAGATTTGGTTGTATATTATTTTGTTGAGGATTTTTTCATCTATGTTCATCAGGGATATTGGTCTATAGTTTTCTTTTTTTGTTATCTCATTTTTTGGCTTTGGTATCAGGGTGTTACTGCCTTCATAGAATGATTTAGGGAGGATTCTTTCTTTCTCTATCTTTTGGAGTATTATCAGTATGATTAGTACCAACTCTTCTTTGGATGTCTGATAGAATTCAGCTGTGAAGCCATCTGGTGCTGGACATTACTTGTTGGCATTTTTTTTTATTACTGATTTAAACTCTTTGCTTGTTATTGGTCTGTTCATGGTTTCTATTTCTTTCTGATTGAATCCAGGAAGTTTGTGTGTTTCCAGGAATGTATCCATTCCCTATAGATTTTCTAGTTTGTGCACATAAAGATGTTCATAATAGCCTTGAACTATCTTGGGTATTTCTGTGGTATCAGTGGTAACAGCTCTGGATTCATTTCTACTTGAGCTTATTTGGATCTTTTCTCTTCATTTCTTGGTTAATCTTGCAAATGATACATCAATTTTGTTTCTCTTTTCAAAGAACCAGGTATTTGTTTCATTTAACTTTTGTAATTTTGTTTCGATTTTATTTCATTCTGCTCCGATCTTTCTTATTTCTGTTTTTCTGCTGAGTTTGGGTTTAGTTTATTCTTGCTTCTCTAGTTCCCTGAGGTATGACATTAGGTTGTCAATTTGTGTTCTTTCAGACTTTTTCATGTCGGCATTTAAAGGAATGAACTTTCCTCCTAGTACTGTTTTTACTGTATCTCAAGGATTTTGTTAAGTTGTGTCAGCATTATTCATTTCAAAGATTTATTTTTAATTTCCATCTTGACTTCGTTAACTCCCAAATCATTCAAGAGATTACTGAATTTCCATGTATTTATATCTTTTTGAGGATTTCTTCTGTAGTTGATCTCAAGTTTTATTCTACTGTGATTTGAGAAGATACTTAATATAATTTTGATTTTCTTAAATTTATTGAGACATGTTTTGTGGCCTACAATATGATATATCTTGAAGAATGTTCCACTTGCTGATGAGAAGAAAGTACTTTCTGCAGTTGTTGGGGGAAATGATATGTAAACATTTGTTACATCTATTTTTTTTTCTGGGGTATGGTTTAAGTCCATAAATAATTTGTTGATCTTCTGGTTTGAAAATCTGTCTTGTGCTGTCAGTGCAGCATTGATGTCTTCCACTATTATTTTGTCGCTGTCTATCTCATTTCTTAAGTTCGGTAGTAATTGTTTTATAAATCTGGGAGCTCCCGTGTTAGGTGCATAAAAGTTTAGGATTTGTGATAACTTCTTGTTGCGCCTAACTTTGTATCAGTTACATTAAAGTCTGTTTTATATGACATAAGACTAACTAATCCTCTTTGCTTTTGGTTTTCATTTGCATGGAATATCTTTTTCCACTTATTTACCTTGAGTTTATACGAATCCTTATGTGTTAGGTGAGTCTCATGAAGACAGCAGATATTTGGTTGTTTTTTTTTATTCGTTCTGCCATTCTGTATCTTTTAAGGGGAACATTCAGGTGATTTATATTCAATGTTTATATTTAGGTATGAGATATTGTTCTATTTATCATATTATTTGTTACCTAGGACCTTTTTTTTTTTTCCATTGCATTATTGCTTTATAGGCCCTGTAAGTTTTATGCTTTCAGGAGGTTCTGTTTTGGTGCATATTGATTTTTTTTCAAGATTTGGAGCTCTTTTTACCATTTCTTGTAATGCTGGTTTTGTAGTGAAAAAATTTCTCAGCATTTGTTTGTCTTAAAAATACTTTGTTGCTCCTTCATTTATGAAGTTTAGTTTTGCTGGATACAAAACTGGTGGTTGACAATTCTTCTGTTTAAGGAGACTAAAGATAAGGATACGTAAGAAGATAGTGTGATTCTTATGTACCTTGGTGTGATCTTTTTGCCATGAATTTCCTAGGAATTTTTCGAGTTTCTTAAATTTGGATATCTAAATAATCTCTAGCAAGGCCAGGATAGTTATCCTCAATTATTCCCTTAAATAAGTTTTCCAAACTTTTATCCTTCTCTACTCCCTCAGGAAAACCAATTATGTAAGTTTGGCCATTTTACATAATTCCGTATTTCTTGGAGAATCTATTCATGTTTTTGAATTTTTAAAAATTATTGTCTAATTGTGTTAATTTGAAAACCTTATCTTTGAGCTTTGAAATCTTTATCCTTGTTCTAGTCTATTGTTGAAGCTTTCCATTGAATTTTTATGTATTTATGTCTTTCATTTTCAGAAGTTCTGATTGATTTTTTTATCATATCTATCTTACTGGAAAATTTTATATTCATATCCCAAATTGTTTTCTTTTAAAATTTTGTTTATTTTGGCTTTTACCTTTCTCCGGCTTTTACCTTTCTGTGGCGTCTCTTTAAGTAGTTTAATAATCAAACTTCTGAATTCTTTATTTAGTATTTCAAATATTTCATCTTAGTTTGGATCTATTGTTGGGGAGCTAGTGTGATATTTGCAGAGGGTACCATAGAACCCTATTTTGTCATACTACCAGAACTACTTTTCTGGTTCCTTCCCATTTGAGTAGACTATTTTTTCAAACTTTTCTTGATTTTATTTTTGACTTGGCTATATATATTTTTTAATTTCTCTTCTTCCCTCTTAACAACATGACTTTAATGTTTATAGTTTATTCTAGCCTATTTTGGTTCTTGGTGATTTTAGGGGTGAAGACTCTGTCTGAGTTCCTTAGTTATCGAGAGTCTTTGTTGGCTTTCTCACACATTGGGTGCAGTAGTTATGTACTGCTACATCCACAGTATGTGTGTGTAGCAAGTTGACTGTTTCCTTTGGGGTTGAAATTGCAAGAATCCCTTGAAGTGTATCTCATTCCCCTACTGTGCATACTTTACTTATTGATTTGTTTTTTCCCCAGTACTTTATTTACTGAGTTGATGGATCATTCTTCAGGCCAGTATGGGTGGGATTCCTGGATAGGAACTAGTTGTAGCTAAAGCAGGTGGGTAGATGCAATGCCCCATGGTGGGCAGAAGTCCCAGCCTTGGTGAAAGTGGCTGGGAGAGCTCTCAATTTGATATACTGAGGTTTTATCAGGATAAAGGATGGAAATTACTTCATCTCCCCTGCCAGACAGGAAAGCTATCCACCTCCCAGTCTCACTGCTGTCTCAGTGTTCCAGCTATTGAAATAAAACAGATGTCTCTTTTTGTTTGTAGAAAAGTTAATGTTCCAAGTAGAGAGGAATTGTGATTCTGCTTCTCATGCAAGCCTGAACCTTTGGGGATGCAATCACCATGAATTGTTCCAGAAAGGCTCCCTATAAAGTACATTCACACTGAGTACCCATGGGAGAAGCCTCAACTGTGTCTGCAGTGGTGGACTATGAGAGAACAAGCATCATTCTCCAAAATTCTTCATGAGCACAAAGGCTGCGTGCCTGTTGGAGTAGAAGTGCAGACTCGCCCTGCTGTGCCCAGCACTGCAATTGTGTCTCTGCTGTAAGAAACTTCCCACCAGCAGAAAAATATGAGACTCGAGACCTACCATCCATATTCTTTTGTTCCACTGGGTATTCCCTTGATATGGTGCTCTCTCCCTTCCCCTAAGAGTAGGAGTTCCTGAGAGCTTAACTACAGTGATTGTTATTGCTCTTTTGAATCTAGCCACCCAGAGGGACTGCCACATTCCAGGTTGGTGCTGAGGAATATCTGCAAAGCATCCAGTGATGTGACCTGTCTTCATGTCTCCCAGAAGTGGGTACCAGCATCAACTCTAATGGAAGTGTCAGAGTAGTGAGTTAGACTCTGTGCAATTCCTTGGTTATAGATTGGCTTAGTGTGCTGGCTTTCTTGAATGCTTGTTATAATTGCAGTGAATTTGTCACATGGACAGACTCAGGACCTCTGGTTAGCCAGGATGTTGCAAGCAGTGGTTATAGCTGAGGTTACACAGCAGTATTCTCCTGCATGGGCACAGTGTGATTCAACCTAGAGGTGCTGTAATGGATTGTCAGTTGGCCTCCAGCCAAGAAGCGGTGCTTGCATCAGCTGTGGTAGTAGCAGTGGGATTTGAGCTTGCCCTAAGTTTCCCTGGCAAAGTATTTTGGTTTCTCAGGTGATGGGTGGAGCTATAAAGCTCCCAAAGTTTATGTCCTTTATTTTAAGCTACCAGAGTGAGTGGAAAAGCAAAACTACTTGGGAGCAGAATCAGGAGGCTGTGTACTCTGACTCTCCTTGGCAGGGACAAGCAATGTCCCCAGTGAGGGTCAGGATGTCGTTCTTAGGCCACTGGGGTAACGTTCCAGAGGGGACTATAACTGTCTATTCTGCACAGAAGAGTTCTCAAAGGAAGTGGGGACTAACAGGTGTCAGTAAGCCTCACCCAGCTCCCATGCAGCTGGCAAGGCAGATCTCACTTCTGCAGTGCTCCCCTAACAGCACTGGGTTGAGATTCAGGCTGTCTATGGACAGAACTCAGACGTGCCCCAGGCCATAAGCCTTCCCAACAGAGATAGCAATCACACCTTTCAGATCATGCCCTCCCTGTCTGCCTGCAAGGCCAGGTGCTCAGCTCTTGCACTAGTGTCTGCAGTTCACTTCCTGCTTGTTCCTCAGGTTCTGGTTAAGGGAGTTCATTCCCACTTGAGATTATATCACAAAATTCAATTGGGAGCTTCTTTCACCCTGCAACTCCTCCCTGAGATAGTTGACTGACTTCTCCAAGGGCCCCTGTGAAATATAACCAGGAATGGCTTCCCTGGGTCCATACTGGAGACTGGAAATGCCTGCAAGGCACTTCCTACTGCTGCTTCTACTTTCATATTTCTCTTCACTTCCAAAATCAGTTTCAGCTCTGGATAGGGGTAAGGCCTTCTCCCATGATCTGAATTTTCCAATTCCTCAGTGGGGATTTGTATTCTGGAGGTAGACTCTCCCCCTCTTACACTTTGGCGACTTACATTTTTTTTTCCTTTCTTATGGAGTAGGCTATAGTCTGCTGCTTCTTTCAGAGGGTCTGCGGATTCTTTCAGTTTTCCTGTTAAGTTCCGGCATTGCTTCCTGGAATAAAGCTTACGGTGTGAATCTCTATATGCTGTTCTGTCCTTTCGAATGAGGGAGGCATGCTAACACTGCCTCCAATCTGCTGTCCTGGAAAAAGTAACAATTTTTCATTTTTAATACATGTATTTTTCTTATTATTGTTGTTATTATTATTATTACTACTAAATCATGAGAGTTCTTTATGGATTCAAGATAGAATACTTTTAATAAATATATAATTTGCCAATTTTTCCCCAAGTCCGTATCTCATCTTTTTATTTTCTTTACAGTACCTTTTGAAGGCCAAATGATTATCATTTTTTATGAAGTATAGTTATCAATCTGTTTTTTTCATTTGCACTTAGTGTGTTTTGAAAACTATTTGCTTAATCCAAGGTCAGAAAGATTTCCTGTTACATCTTCTTCTAGAAGTTTTGTAGGTTTAAGGTTTAATTCTAAAGTCCAATTTATGTTGTTTCTATGTGTCAATCTGACTGCAACATAGAGTATGCAGATATTTGGTTAACCATTATCCTGGGTATGTCTGTGAGGGTGTTTCTGGAAGAAATTAACATTTGAATCTGCAGACTGAGTAAAGCAGATTGCTCTCCTCTATGTGGGTCAGCCTCGTTGAATCTTTCAGAGGTCTAAATAGAACAAAAATGTGGAATAAGAAGAATTTGTTTTCTCTGATGTTATATTATATACAATAAATAATAAAGATAACATAAAACATTTACATTAAAAGTGAAAAGACACTAGAGAAAAATTCATGAAGCAAAAAGCAGATTCTTTAAACAGATCAATAAAATTTATAATCTTTAGCCAAACTGATTACAAAATCAAGAGATGATTCAAATGACTCAAAACTCAGGAAAGAGAGAACATCTGTAGATCCTACAGATGTTAAAGCAAACTTCGGCAAACTTTTTCCAAAAACAGATCAAAAGTAAGTATTTTAGACTTTTGAGGCCATACACAGTCTCTGTTGCATATTCTTGTAATTTTGTTTATTTTTAGAACTCTCTAGAATGTAAAATAATTTTTACCTCATTGAGTATGTAAAAGTAGGTAGTGAGACTGATCTGGCCAACCCCACATTAAAAAGATAATAAAGAATAGTTATAAACAGATTTAGGCCAATGAAAGTAGTAAAGTAAATAAAATGCACAATGTATTTCTGATAGAAAAATGTCCAATGTTCATTCAAAAAGAAATTGATAACAGGATTGATTACATATTTATTACAAAGGTGGAATTTGTAGTTAACAACCTTCGAGCAAAGAGAACTTTATGCCCAGATGACATCATTGGCAAACACTAGCAAACACCAAAAGAAGAAATAGCATCAGTGATACACAAATTTTTCCAGGAAATAAAATTTTGGAATTTCCAATTCATTTTACAGGAGGGGGAAAAAGGCCTACTGAAAAATATCCCTCAAGACTCTTACATTAGTTTCCTCTGGCTGCTATAGCAAATTACCACAAACATAATGAATTGCAGCAAAAGAAGTTATTCTCACAGTACTTGAGGTCAGAAGTATAAAATCCATATCGACAGGCCTAAATCATATTGTTGGCAGAGCTGTACTATCTCTGGAGGTTTTAGGGGAAATTCATTCATTGCCTCTTCCCAAAAGATGAAGTCCTGTTAAGAAGAGCTTCCTGGTAAATGAATCTCATTTGTTTGGGGGTCCTCACCTATTCCACACTGACATGTTACTCTGAAATTAGCCTTTAATTACTTCATAAACTTGTAATTGATTTTTCCTTATTCAATTGTATGCTGATGTCCCTTTTCTTCTGTGCTTTGCTAAAAGTGAAATAATTCTTATGTCTCATCTGTCCTTTTAGTTTACTTAGGAAATCAGTTTACTTAGTTGCCTTGTAACCTTAGCTCTCTGATAAGCTCAAGAAAAATACTGATTTTCAAATTATTCATCTTTTTTTGATTTTAGGATGGTGATGACATTCTTCACAGCTTCTTACCTACTAAGCAGAAACAAAAGTCTACACTTAGTTAAAAAAAAAGTTGCTCTTTGTCACATGACTGAAGGGGAAAGAAAACAGAAAAGAAGAAAAAATAATTGCACAATTTCTGAAAGGAAGGGATTAGTGTAATTACATTCCATTTGAAGAAGTAAAAATACCATATGTTTTCTGCAATTACATATTCAAAATTATTTAACTTAATTCAATGGTGTAGTCTGAAAGGGAAGAACACCTATATAACTATCAAAATTTAAATTAACACAAATCTTATATAAGCATCAAGGAAAACAAAGTTTATATTGAATACAAGTAATTAAACTACATATGTACTATTTTAAACATGTGTGTCCCTACCTTAAGAACACTGACAAAGGCCAGGCGCGGTGGCTCAAGCCTGTAATCCCAGCACTTTGGGAGGCTGAGACGGGTGGATCACGAGGTCAGGAGATCGAGACCATCCTGGCTAACACGGTGAAACCCCGTCTCTATTAAGAAATACAAAAAACTAGCCGGGCGAGGTGGCGGGTGCCTGTAGTCCCAGCTACTCGGGAGGCTGAGGCCGGAGAATGGCGTGAACCCGGGAGGCGGAGCTTGCAGTGAGCTGAGATCCGGCCACTGCACTCCAGCCTGGGTGACAGAGCAAGACTCCGTCTCAAAAAAAAAAAAAAAAAAAAAAAAAAAGGAACACTGACAAATAAAAATCTATGATGGTTGATCATCATCCAAGAGACTAAAGCATACATTTATGCAATTGATGTTATTCGGAAAACAGATGACAAATCAAATTAAGTAGCAAAATACGGTAACGATCGCTGCAAAGCTCCCTGTGGAAAATAAACTGCTATTAACAAGTAGAAAAGAAAATTTGTTTTCTTTTAGCAATTATTAGAATGAGAAACGTTATTGAGAAAACGTTTTATAGTTTATATTCTCTATTCTTGTACTTTTCTAGGCAGGTAAGTATAAACAAATTATTTAGCACCATAGAGTTCAAAATATAGAGGTGTAAAATTGTTAAAATACTTATTTCACATATTATTAATTGGTATGCAAAAACACTTTGCAATTTAAAACATGCTTTAAAACTGTAATTAAAAATAAGTAGAAATAAAAAATTAGTAATAAATACACATTTAAATACAAAATATTAGATTATCATGATAAAATTGAGAATACCAACAATGAAGGAATCTATGAATTAGTATATGCATATTATATGCCAATCACACTCTTATATATCTTATTTAAATTTTCCCATTTAAAATAAATGTATAAAGTTTGTCTGTGTTTTAACAACACTTCCATTTTCTATTCTGTTATATTTCTGATATCTACCTGCACTGAAATTCAGGGACCTCCCACTATGCCTTCATAAAATTGCTGTACCTTCATAAATATAACCTAGAATTTATATAAGATCAGAAATATACCTTGTGCCACCAGTCCCCTTTATTTGAGTTTATTAGTAATTTATTCTTCTTGCCATTAAGATCACAAAAATTAAAATGAGAGCTTTGAGTCTATTAGAATGGAGTCAAGAAAGCAAATTGTTCTATTCAATGAGAACCATAGAAAAGGAATACATAGAGTCTTGTTGGGACAAGTATGTGTAGTCCAACCCTGTTCATCAAAGATCAAAACTCCACATAAGTGTTTAGTGTCAAAGCCTTATACCAGGATTTCCCAAAATGTTTTACAAAAAAAAAAAAAAAATTCTATAAGATTTCCTTGATGTCAAAAATCATTGCAAAAATAATTATTTAATTTAAATAAATATAAATATCCAAGGAGACATGGATTCCTTTGCTATAGCAATTCTCAAAGCCTTGTGTGTTCTGTGAATCTCCAAGAAGTATAGATAGTATTTAGTATTAGTTACAGAACCTCCATCTCCATTTCATTATTGTTGCTTTATTTGTTTTCTTAGATATTTGTTTTCTTAGATTATCTCACATTTAAAACTCTACAGAACATGTTTTAGGAAAAGCATTTTATTATGATGCTTTTATGTATTCTAGCCATGTCTCCTTCACAAACATGTAGTAATTTGGAGACACTGGTTTAGCATTCACAGTTTGACTTATCAGTCATATATCTTTTCATATAGACAGAAAGGTGTAAACTTCACAGTTAAGAGAGAAAATTGAGACATAGAAAATAAAATTTGGTCTAAATGACCAATTGAAAATTTCTAGAATATTATAAATAAATAAAATAGTTGATAACATATTATTCTAAAATATTTGTATTTGCAAAGTAAGCCATTAAAATTGAGAATATATCAGAAGAAAAAATAATAATCATTACCACTAAATGAACAATTACTTTTTGGTAGAATTTGTGTTGTCTTTTTGTAGACTTATTATTTTATTTATCCCAAGAATTATTCCAGTTGAATATATTATATCTATTTTATGGATAGAGTCATGAAGACTCAAATAAGCTAACTTGCTCAAGGTTACACAGCTACTAAATGGAAAAGCTGATATTTGTTGCAAGAAGTCAGGGACCCCGAACGAAGGGACTGGCTGAAGCCATGGCTGAAGAATATAAATTGTGAAGAGTTCATGGACATTTATTTGTTCCCCAAATTAATAGTTTTATAACTTCTTACAACTGTCTTTATTGCAATCTCCGAACATAAATTGTGAAGATTTCATCGACATTTATCACTTCCCCAATTAATACTCTTGTGATTTCCTATGCTGTCTTTACTTTAATCTCGTAATCCTATCATCTTCATAAGCTGAGAATGTATGTTGCCTCAGGACTCTGTGATGATAGCACTAACTGCACAAATTGTTTAAACAATATGAAATCTGGGCACCTTGAAAAAAGAACAGGATAACAGTGATGTTCAGGGAACAAGTGAGATAACCATTATGTCTGGCTGCCGGAGAGCTGGGCAGAACAGAGGCATATTTCTCTTGTTTCAAAAGCAAATAGGAGAAATATCGCTGAATTCTTTTCCTCATCAAGGAACATCCCTGAGAAAGATAATGTGTGCCTAGGGGTAGGCCTCTAAAATGGCCGCTCTGGGGCATCTGTCTTTTACAGTTGTAGATAAGGGACAAAATAAGCCCTGGTCTCCTGTAGCACTCCCAGACTTATTAGGATGAGGAAATTCCCGCCTAATAAATTTTAGTCAGACCGGTTGTCTGCTCTCAAACCCTGTCTCCTAATTGCTAATGAGTGCCCGACGCTTCATTAGCAATTTTAATTTCATCCCGTCCTGTAATCTTGTGATCTCACCCTGCCGCCATTTGCTTTGTGATATTTTATTACCTTTTGAAGCATGTGATCTCTGTGACCCACACCCTATTTGTACACTCCCTGCCCTTTTGAAAATCGCTAATAAAAGCTTTTTGGTTATATGGCTCAGGGAGCATCACAGAACCTGCTGACATGTGATGTCTACCCCTGACACCTAGCTTTCAAATTTCTCTCTTTTGTACTCTTTCCCTTTATTTCTCAGACCAGCTGACACTTAGGGAAATAGAAAACAACCCATGTTGAATATCAGAGGTGGGGTTCCCCTGATGCATAATAATAACAGCAATACCTTCTACTTACTAAGCTTTAATTCTAAACTAGGCATTGCAATATGTAATATAAATGTGAAAAGAAAAGAAAGACAGAGAGAAATAGAAAGAGAAAAAGAGAGGAAGGAAGGAAGGAAGGAAGGAAGGAAGGAAGGAAGGAAGGAAGGAAGGAAGGAAGGAAGGAAGAAAGGAAGGAAGGAAGGAAGGGTTTCCCCAGTAGATATTAAAATCTCAGAATTTCCTAATTCTAATATCCTGCTGTTTTCCACTATACTTCAAAAAGATTTAAGTAGCTGCTTAAAGCTAAGAGCATATTTGTTTCATTTAAGTAACATGATGCTCTCAAAATATCAAAGAAGAAATTTGCAAATTGAATACCAATGGAAAAAATAATTGATTTCATTAATTACAAAGGAAATTTTAGACTTGAATAAACCAAACCAAATAAATAAAATTAATTTCCCACCTAAATTTAAATATATCTTCAACATGACTTTTCTTTGTTCTTTCTAATTTATTTATTGGATGCATGGCTTCTTTGACAACACTTTTATGATTACAACTAATACTCGGGGTATTCAAATTTATTAATGAAGAAGTCAGTCTTACAAACATCAGCTCAAGTGTCTTTATCATAATCTCTAATTAAAGACAATATGGGCTTACTCAAAGATTAGATGATCACTGTGTTATTGAGGTGAACATAATTTATCAGGTAAGGAAATACAGGTTGAACATCTCTAATCCAAAAATCAAACCCCAAAATGTTCCAAAACTTGAGAAAACTTTTGACCTCTGACATGATGCTTCCAGAAGAAAATTTCACCGATGACCTTGTGTGATGGGTGAACACAGTCAAAGCTTTGTTGTATGCACAATGTTATTAAAACTTTTATGTAAATTACCTTTAGGCTGTGTGTATAAGGGAAATATGAAACATAAATAAATTTCTTGTTCAGACTTGGGCTCCAACCCCAAAATATCTTATTATGTATATGCAAATATTTCCAAATAAAAAATATTCCAAATCTGAAACACTTCTGGTCCCAAGCATTTTGAATAAGGAATACTAAACCTGTACAAAGAGTAAAAATTACTACAGAGGAATACTAGAAAGCAAAAATCTTTCATATGAGCAAATGTTGAGTCATGCTCTCTGAAGCCTGTCACCGCCTAGTAGTAAAATGGATGATTGGTAATATCTCAAAGATATTTGAAGTTAGTTTATAACTCAATATTGAGTTATATTTCATACAACTCAAAACAGAGGTAAACCTGTCAGTTAATAATATAATTTCTGGCAGGACACAGTTTCCAGTGAAACCTGATGCAATTCTAATAATTTCAGCTTACATCAAGCTTCAACCTGTGTATGATTTATATGACATTGACTAGCATATGAGTAAATAGTCAGGTCCTGAGCTATTGTTAATGATGATTGGTCAGAGTTGAATCTGTGCAAATGAGGGCTCCATCTTAAGTTGAATAAAGGAAGTATTGTAGCTAACAGGACTTGAGTACAACCTATCTCCAGTAACCAGACTGAAATTCACTGTGGGAACACATTGATCCAATGGCAAGCCCAGAGACATAATTATTTAGAGACAGAGATCAAACATTACAGCAGAAAAAATACAAAATATTTTGTAGCAAAGGCCTTGAAGTGAAAAATAAACATTCTGGGATCAAAGAGAAGATGTGGAAAAGAACAACAGGCTGAACATCAGAAAAAGAAAACTCAGATCGAATTAGAAATTCTCTTTTACAAAAGATTTTAATGTTATTATTGGTTACTTAATGGTGAAGAATGAGATATTGATAACCAAAGCCACTATTCTTTAGGGTTCTTTATGATAATGGTTTCTATGGTTAGGCTTGTGTTTTCACCCAAATCTCATCTTAAATTGCAATCCCCAGGTATTGAGGGAAAGACCTGGTGAGGGGTAACTGGATCATGGGGGTGGTTTCCCCCATGCTGTTCTTGTGATAATGATCTTTCATGAAATCTGATGGTTTTATAAGGCAGGTTCCCTGATCTTGCTTGCTCGCTCTTTTGCCTGCCACCATGTAATATGTGAGTCTTCACCCTCCACCACGATTGTAAGTTTTTAAAGCCTTCCCCAGCCATATGGAACTATGAGTCAATTAAACCTCTTTTCTTTATAAATTACCTAGTATTGGGTATGTCTTTATAGCAGTGTGAAAATGGACTAATACAAAAAATTCGTACTGCAGAGAGTAGGGTACTGCTATAAAGATGACTGAAAATGTGGAAGCAACTTTGGAACTAGGTGACAGACAGAGATTGAAACAGTTCAGAAGGCTCAAAACACAGTAAGATGTGGGAAACTTTGCAATTTCCTAGAGACCTGTTGAATGATTTTGATCAAAATGCTGATAATGATGTAGACAATGAAGTCAAGGCTGAGGTGGTCTCAGATGGAGATAAGATTGGGAACTGGAACAAATGTTACTCTTACTATGCTTTAGTGAAGAGACTGGCGACATTTTGTCCAGTGCCAATGATCTGCAGGAAATTGAAATTGAGAGAGATTATCTGAAATTGGAACTTATATTTAAAACGGAGACAGAGCATAAAAGTTTGGAAAATTTGCTTCCTGACCATATGGTAGAAAAGAAAAACCCATCTTCTGTAAAGGAATTCAAGCCACTTGCAGAAATTTACAGAAATAACAAGAAGTCAAATGTTAATTGCCAAGACCATGCGGAAAATATCTCCAGGGCAGTCCCTCTCATCACACGCCTGGAGGCCTGTGAAAAACAGTTTCATGGGCTAGGCCCAGGGCCTCACTGCTGTTCTATGCAGAATTGAGACTTGATGCCCTGTGTCCCAGCCATGGCTAATAGGGACCAACATATAGTTCAAGCTGTTGCTTCAGAGGGTGCAAGCTTCAAGTCTTTGCTGCTTCCAAGTGGTATTGGGCCTGTGGGTGAACAGAAGTCACGAATGAACTTTGGGAACCTCCACCTAGATTTCAGAGGACATAAGAAAATGCCTGGATGTCCAGGCAGAAGTTTGCTGCAGGGGTAGAGCCTTCATGGAGAATGTCTGCTGGGGCAGAGTGGAAGATAAATGTGGGCTTGGAGCCCCTACACAGAGTCCCCACTGGGGCACTGCCTAGTGGAGCTGTGAGAAGAGGTCCTCCAGACCCCACAATGGTATATCCACTGACAGCTTGCACAGTGCACCTGGAAAAACCATAGACATTCAATGCCAGCCCATGCAAAGCCATGGGGCAGAACTGCCCAAGGTGGTGGGAGCCCACCTTTTGCATCAGTATGACCTGGATGTGAGTCATGGAGTCAAAGGAGTTTATTTCAGAGCTTTAAGATTTAATGACTGCCCTGCTGGATTTTGGACTAGCATGAGGGCTGTAGCCCCTTCCTTTTGGCCAGTTTATCCCATTTGTAATGGGAGTATTTATCCAATACCTGTACCCTCATTGTACCTAGAAAGTAGTTAACTTGCCTATGATGTTACAGGCTCCTAGGCAGAAGAAACTTGCCTTGTCTCAGATGAGACTTTGGACTTTGACTTTTGGGTTAATGGTGGAATGAATTAAGAGTTGTGGGGACAGTTGGGAAGGCATGATTGTGTTTTGAAATGTGAAAAGACATGAGATTTGGGAGGGGCAGAATGATATGGTTAGGATTTGTTTCCCTACCCAAATCTCATCTTGAAATGTAATCCTCAGATGTTGGGGGAGAGACCTGGTAAGGGGTGTTTGGATCATGGGGATGGTTTCCCCTATGCTGTTCTTGTGATAGTGAATGATCTGTCATGAGATATGAGTACTTTATAAGGCACTTTTCCCAGCTCTTGTGCACTCTCTCTCTCTCTCTCTCTCTCTCTTCTTGCCTGTTGTTGTGTAAAACGTGCCTCTTCTCCTTCCAACATGATTGTAAGTGTCCTGAGGATTCCCCAGCCATGCAGAACTGTGAGTCAATTGAACTTATTTTCCTTATAAATTACGCCATCTCAGGTATGTCTTTATAGCAGTGTTATAGTGTGAAAATGGACTAGTAAAATGGTATAATAAATTCCATGCAGTTTTTATAAGTAAGCATGGATTTGGTTATGTTCAATAAATCCTTCTACACACTTCAAAAATTTTTACTGAAAACAGATATATAAATACTCAAATACTGTTCTATATTGATACATGAACCACGTGGATATTTTCTGAATATTAGAATTAAGATTCTGATACCTGGAGTGAACAAAACCTGGAATAATGGCCCTTTCTCAAATAATTTTGCCTTAACAAACCTTAATTCTATTTGGGTATGTTGTACATCACAGCAGCATTTATCCATGTATTTTTAGCATTTATATTGACTGTCTGTCCCTAAATGAACTGAGATTTTGGAGGGGAGGGAATTGTGTATTATTCATCTTCATGTCTCCAGTGCTTAACACTATTCATGGAATACTGGAAAGGCTCAATATATTTGTTTACACAAAATGAACAAAGTCTGAATGAATAAAGACTAACAAAAATAAAAGCAATGTGTCATTCCTTAATGGGTACTGGATCATGGATGAGAAATTGGACTTAAGTTGTGTCTTTGGCATTAATCAAAGGATGTTTTCAGGCTTGAGTACCCTCATTTGAAAGTATAGAACTTGAACTACATCTATTGTTTAGAAATACTTGTTTTATTTTTCAAATTTTTGCATGTATTATTTTAATTATGGAGCCCTGTTCTCCAAGGAAAACTGACCACAAATCTCAATATAAACAATGGATAAAAATAGACCTGAACTATGTGAATGAGGGCACATACAGCCTCATCTTCTTTCATTGTTGTTTCATTCTTTTTCTCACATGATCCAAAAACAACAACCTCTTCTATGACATTTTGAAGAAACATAGAGAAACACTGCTCTAATATATGGTCTTAATCAATTAGTAGCCATAAAAATATACCATATTATAATTTGTGTTTAAGTAACAAAATATTTTACAGTTAACATGCCATAACAATATCCTCCTAGCATGCCTGTGTTGGTGTGATTGAGCTATTCTTGGGATTTTCTATATAAACTTATGTCTATCTAAAACAATTAAATTGATCATTAAGGTGTTAGGAATAAACACTTTTCTCAACTTATTTTTAAGTAAATTTGCTCTTGTTCTTACATTTTTCTATAACTCCTTTGAGAGCACCTTATTTTTAATGTTTAATGTAGTTGCAGCTACTAAAGACATATATAAAATAAGAAAGTTAATTAAATATTAAGGATTCTCTCTCAAGTGTGATTCATTTTATATTCCATATTTTACTCTTCGTTTGCTTTGAAAAGACAATTTTAATCTAATTAAAATATTGCCATACTCATGCTGCCAGTAATAAATTTAATGAATGCAAAGAGAAGTCATAGGGTAACTATTTTCTATTAAAAAACATCATCACACTATTAATAAAAATGATTTTTCATCTTCTACAACAGGTTTATTATTACTAAAAATGATATAGGTTGTGTGTTTCTTGATAATTTAGTATCCTTGGTTGAATATGATCATGCATATTTAGTTTCTCTCCATTAGTGTCCTTTATATTAATAGGGTGCATTGATGAATACATTTCAATATGTTGTTTCATTTTTATAGAAATGTAAAGCAAATATTCTTCCAAAGGTATTCACTCCTAAAGAAATAGAATGAAGTCTCTGTTGTATGTTTTAAATATACAATTTAAATCCAGCATAGGTTTTATAGCATAAATTTGTAAATAATAAAAATTATTCAGACTAAGATTTCCTATTTTTCTTTTGTACTTATATATTCTATTCACCAAGACAACATTTGTGTAAAATATTAAACCAGACTCAGTCCTAGCTTTCATACAGCCTAGGTATAGAGTAAGAAGAAGAAAAAATTTGATTAATAATAGTACTTTAAGTTTCTTGAGTACTTAACTTGTGCCAGGCATTGTTTTAATACTTTCAAGAATGATGAACAGAAAGAAACATAGAAACAGATTCATGGCAAATCCCTTGGGAGTGAGTCCCTGAACCTCTGTCACAATCAGAAAACTTAAAAAGCAGAAAGCAACCCCTGGAATTATTGGTCCCCAAGCACACTGCTTTGCAGTAATAACCAGGAATCAAGAATCTTTTTCCAGAATGCTGAACTCTCAGCCATATCACTAATTCCTCAGCAGGGGGAAAAAGTGTGTACACTTCTCACTCCATTTAGATCATTCCTAAATTCAAATGTCATAGTAATTCATCTGGTGGGCAAGGCTGAAATCAGATCTAGAATCCTAGCTCCAAGGAAATCTAGAAAATATAGTTTTAACACAGTAGAAGGGATTTGGAATAGGCTTCCAAATGGGCCAATCTACTGTGTCCATCAAACCCAAATACCACTTTTGTGTAAAAAGATTGTACATTATTTTACATCAAGACAGAGAACCCAGAAAACCTTGGCACCTTCAAGCCTATACATCATGAATTTGTGGAAATGCTATTTTTTGTTTAACAAAAGCAAAAGAAAGCAAAATCTGAAATAACATTGGAAAACAAAAGTGAATCATAAATACAGCATAAACGTGTTACAAATTCTGGAGATTGTCAATCTTTGTAATCATTATTATGAAGAAACAACATAGAAGAAAAAAATACTACAATGCAAAGTAATACCACAGCAAGTTACTGCACTGGTTATTATAATTTCAAAATATTCCAAAATTAGAGTCAAAAAAATGAGTAATAAAAAGAGTCCCCTTAGTCAATTCTCAAAATCATTATTTTGTTAATAATACACCTTCCCCTGAAATAAATTTATTACAGCAGCACAGCTGTCTAAAGAGGTATATTAGCATGTGTGTGTTGGAACCTAAAATATTATAATATGTAGAAAAGGGCTTCTAGAAATTAGGACTCCCAAAATAGTTAATAGTCAATACCACAAGAATAAAATCATCTTTACTTTGGCAATTAGGGGAGCACAAAACTGGGCTTCCTGCTCTCAAGCTATGTACTCTAAAGTGAAACTTTCCAAATAACATTTCACTCATTTACACAGAAAAGGCAGACATAGATATAGCCCCTCCCACTTCAATTATGGGATGAGATTTCTTTGAGGAATCAGCTTATAACACTGCAATGGAAACCTACCCTAGGTAGCTATGTAAATAAATCTGCATTTTCCTTCAGTACTGTGAAACTTAATACTGAGTGCCAACTTGATTGGATTGAAGGATGCAAATTATTGATCCTGAGTGTGTCTGTGAGGGTATTGCCAAAAAAAAAAGATGAACATTTGAGTCAGTGAGCTGGGGAAGGCAGACCCACCCTTAATCTGCTGGCCACCATTTAATTGGCTGCCAGTGAATATAACGCAGGCAGACAAACATGAAAAGGTGAGACTGGCCTAGCCTCCCAGTCTACATCTTTGTCCTGTGCTGGATGCTTCCTGCCCTGGAACATCAGACTCCAAGTTCTTCAGCTCTGAGACTCAGACCGGCTCTCCTTGCTCATCAAGCTTGCAGACAACCTATTGTGGGACCTTGTGATCCTGTGAGTTAATACGTATAAAACATATATACACACAGACACACGTGTGTGTGTGTGTATAAAATTAGTTCTGTCCCTTTAGTGAAGCCTAATACAGATTTTGGTACCAGGAGTGGTTCTAGTGGAACACAATATTAAGGATGGAATTGTTTTGTTGATTTTAGAGTTTCTGGAGTTGGCTGCTTAATATGATTACACTCAAAAATGCTAAAGGCTCTACTTATAATAGTATGGAGAACACTGATAGTTCTTGGCATTAACTGTTTAGAGAGTTATGCAAAATAAATGCAATTGATGCTGCTGATCCACCAGTCATGAAAGGCAAGGAGTTTAGTGACCCTATACATAATACCTTTGACCATATGTGGAGAACCAAGGAACATAATGAAGCTGATTGGTTGCTCCTAAGTTCAGTGGACAAAGTGATGAAAGAAAATGAAGAACTCATGGATTCTGTCTTCTAGCTGCAGAAGCTGATACTGAGCCTCAAATCTGCTAAGATTGTCCTGAGTGATAGTCTTATCTCCTGTAGAGAAAGAGCTGAAATTGTGGAAAAAACAGACCCAAGCTCTTATCATGCAAGTGGCTGACCTGCAATGAAACGGGCATGCACAGCCTCACCAGGTGTCTGCTATTAAAGGGAGAACATTGATTGGAAAAGAATGGGGCCATGCAATTTGGAATGGGGACGTGTGAGAGGACCCTGATGAAGCTGGGGAACGGAGCTTGTAAACTCTGATTCATCTTTTTTTTTTTTTTTCCCTAGAAGGAACAGTTTACCGGTCCCCAGTGGTGGCAATATCCCCTTCCCAACCCATGCTGCCATCAGCCTTTCACCTATATCCGGAAAGATATATCCTGTGCTGCCTGAGGCAACAGTGATGGCCTCCCCAGAGGCAGTTGCCAGGCAAAATAATGTTGGTTCTCCTCAGGAGACTCCTCCAACACCCCTGTCATCACCCAATGTGCCTATGAACAATGTGTCCATGGTTGCAGGGATGGAGCATATTCATGGGCTCAGTAACATGGACTTCCACTCACCAAGACTGACCTGGCTAATGCCACTGCTGAGTTTGCCAGCAGCAGACAATAACACCGAGCCCTTGATATGGCACCATCCTCGGGGTGATCAGCTAGCTACCTGGTGACAGGTTGATTATATTGGACCTCTTCCATCACGGAAAGGGCAGAGGTTTATCATCACTGGAATATACACTCCAGATATGGGTTTGCCTATCCTGAGTGCAATGTTTCTGCCAAGACTATTACCCGTGGACTCACTAAATGCCTTATCCACCACCATGGTATTCCACACAGTATTGCCTCTGACCAAGGCACTCACTTTACAGTTAAGAAGTGTGGCAGTGGGCTCATGCTCATGAAATTCACTGGTCCTACCATGTTTCCCTTCATCCTGAAGCAGCTGGATTGATAGAATGGTGGAATGGCCTTTTGAAGTCACAATTACAACACCAACTGGGTGACAATACTTTGCGGAGCTGGGTCATAGTTCTCCAGAAGGTCATGTATGCTCTGAATCAGTGTCCAATATATGGTACTCTTTCTCCCATAGCCAGGATTCATGGGTCCAGGAGTCAAAGGGTGGAAGTGGAAGTGGCACCACTCACCATCACCCTTAGTGATCTACCAGCAAAATTTTTGCTTCCTGTTCCCATGACATTATGTTATGCTGACCTAGAGGTCTTAATTCCAGTGGAAGCAACACTGCCACCAGGAGAAACAACAATTCTATTAAACTGGAAGTTAAGATTGCCCCCTGGACACTTTGGGCTCCTCCTACCCTTAAGTCAACAGGCTAAGAAAGGAGTTACGGTGTTAGCTGAGGTGACTGACTATCAAGGTGAAATCAGTCTACTACTCCATAATCAAGATAACGAAGAGTATGCATGGAATACAGGAGATCCATTAGGGCATCTCTTAGTATTATCATGCCCTGTGATTAGGGTCAATGGGAAACTACCACATCCCAATCTAGGCAGGACTACAAATGGTCCAGACCCTTCAGGAATGAAGGTTTGGATGACTCCACCAGGGGAAAAAAAAAAAAAAAAATGACCTGCTGAGGTGCTTGCTGACTGTAAAGGGAATACAGAATGCAGAATGGGTAGTAGAAGAATGTAGTCATCGGCCGGGCGCGGTGGCTCACGCCTGTAATCCCAGCACTTTGGGAGGCCGAGACGGGCGGATCACGAGGTCAGGAGATCGAGACCATCCTGGCTAACACGGTGAAACCCTATCTCTACTAAAAAATACAAAAAACTAGCCGGGCGAGGTGGCGGGCGCCTATAGTCCCAGCTACTCGGGAGGCTGAGGCAGGAGAATGGCGTGAACCCGGGAGGCGGAGCTTGCAGTGAGCTGAGATCCGGCCACCGCACTCCAGCCTGGGTGACAGAGCGAGACTCCGTCTCAAAAAAAAAAAAAAAAAAAAAAAAAAAAAAAAAAAAAAAAAAAAAAGAATGTGTAGTCATCAATACCAGCTACGACCGAGTGACCAGTTGTAGAAACGAGTACTGTAATTGTCATGAGTATTTCCTCCTTCTTTTGTTAAAAACGTATGTGTGCATGCATACAGTTGTTCTAAGAAAATATCGTCATATTATTTCCTTTTCCTTTATCATGTGGCATAAGATTTATTGACTTCATATCAACATTTAAGTATTGTTAACTTTATGTCATAGTATCTTGGTTGGGGATTGGTGCATTTCTGGTTGTACAAAGGATAGTTGCGTTGTTAGGTATAATTATGACCTTATTATTGTCTTTATTTGAAGATTATATATGATCTTAGGAGATGTGTATGGCTTCAAGCTGACAAGGGGTGGACTTGTGATGGTTAATTCTGAGTTTCAACTTCACTGGATTGAAGGATGCAAAGTATTGACCCCGGGTGTATCTGTGAGGGTGTTGACAAAAAAAGATAAACATTTGAGTCAGTGGGCTGAGAAAAGCAAACCCACCCTTAATCTGCTGGGCACCATCGAATCAGTTGCCAGTGAATATAAAGCAGGCAGAAAAATATGCAAAGGAGAGACAGGCCTAGCCTCCCAGCCTACACATTTCTCCCATACTGGATGCTTCCTGCTCTTGAAGACTGGACTACAAGTTCTTCAGTTTCGTGACTTGGACTGGCTCTCCTTGCTCCTCAAGGTTGCAGACAGCCTATTGTGGCACCTTGTGATCATGTGAGTTAATACTTAATAAACTCCCACATATGTATATATCCAATTAGTTCTGTCCCTCTACAGAACCCTGATTAATACAAGTAGTATAATAACTTTACTAGCGACTTAAGGATAATTAATGGATCTAAAAAAGAACCCCATTGAATGATCAAAATAATTAAACCCAGAACAAAGATAAATGAGTCAAAGAAAATTGTACTAAAAATTCTCAGAGCAATTTTGAAAACAATTAATTCCCAAAAAAAGATGAAACACTGTCTTGAAAAAGGAAGAAGTAATAAACAATATAACATACTTAACATTTAAAAATACAAGTTATACACACTTATTAGTCTGGAATTGACTAAAACTAACATTTATTATCTAACAGAAAAATCAGAGAAATCTTCCAAAATCTAGAGGATTAATCTAAAAGAGATTTTTGGATATCTTATTAATGTGTTATCCGTAAGAAAAGAACAAATAAAATTGAGGACAAGAAACATATGTTGCTTTTATTTATTGTTGTTGTTTAGTTTCATTTGCGTGTGTGTGTGTGTGTGTGTGTGTGTGTGTGTGTGTGTGTGTGTGTTAAGATTATAATTTTCCTGGAACCAGCCTTCAGATTGAAAAAGTCCATCAAATGCTGAGCAATTATTACTATATTCTTTCCTCTAACTCTTTAACTTCTAATAAACAGATATTATTATTATAGAGATGATGAGATAAAAAGCCCCAAGAGGGAAATAAAATAGTTATTTTAAAGAAATAAGAATAAAGTTTACATTAAATTTCTATATTGTAACACTGAATATTAGAAATAAAATATCTTTAAATTTCTGAATGATATATATGTTTAATTCAAAACTGTATTTCCATTAATACTTTAAATTTAGAAAATAAACAAATATTTTCAGTTAAAATGTAATAACAAGTGTTAACTGTTAGTTTGTTATTTTATGGTTTGGAGACTTTTGAAAGAATTCCTTGAGATGCAAGGAAGATTTTTTTAATGATTTCAATAAACATAGCTATACCACACAAGAAGCAATAACTACAAACTAAAGTGATATTTGGAATCTAAATTACTTTGTATGCATAGTGAAATATATTAAGTGATTAATCAAAGTCTGTATTTTAATATAGTTGATGATTATATTTAGAACTGACTAAAGTAATAATATGACTATACAGTCATAATAGTAGGAGTTATTTCTAGCCTATAAATATTTCAATAATAAAAACACACATGTGTACACATAAAAGCACACAAACATATAACTATTGAAAGGGAAGAATTGTACCTTTTGTTAAATGTACTGTAGATATTGATATATAAACTCCATAAAGGCAAGGAAATGTTTTATCTACCAATATACCATTAGAGTTTAGAAATTGCATTATATATACTGGGCACTAAATACATGTATATTAAGATGACTAGACAAAATGTTGTATAAATTACAGCCCTCCTATAATACATGGAGTAAATTACATTTTAAAAATTAAAACAGCAATTAACTTATGAAAAAACTCTAAGAATGCAACTGATCACTGTGTAGTGACTATATTTTAAAAATTCGAACACTTTAATTAGTGTCCCAGAGGCAACAGACCTAAATTGATAATATTTAATATTCTGGAATAGAAACCTTTGTAATATAAAGAAGTCAAATTTTCTCAAATTAATTTGAAACCTGAAAAACAAAAAAAACAAAAAGACAATCACAAACTATTAGAAAATACTTGAAATACATGAAATACAGTAGTGGCAGAATGTATAAAGAGCTAAATAGTTGTTTTAAATAGGTCAATGGACACAGAAAACTTGCCAAAGAAATAATATATCTGTATGCTTATATTTCTGTAAGTATACTGAGAAACTCTCAAATTGAAAGGTCATAAAAGAGGAAATGTAAATTGAAATGACAATGGGCATCACTTTTCACAACTGAGAGTGGAAAAAAAAAATTGAAAGTTTGTTGATACTTTTTACAGGTGAAGCCATGAAAAGAAGAATTCCAGCATGAAACCTACAGGTATTTATGCCAGATGTCACACACTAAGGCTGTGATATAAGTTAAGAAATGAGAAAGAAAGGCAGACATAGCATGTATGGATCGAAGGGAAAATGGGGGGCCAGATATACCCAGAACAATGAAAACAGACAAAATTCAAATATATACATACCAGAAAGATACTAAAAAGTGAACAGAATTCATGTTTTTGGCATAGAAATGTTCTTGCATATTCCAAAGAAATATTTTGTGTAGATAATATAGCTTCAGTACAAAGTGGTAATGTGTCACTGGAACACAGGAGATAATAATATTTCTTGTCTAGATACTATCAATATGGCACCCATATAAATAACAGAAGTAAAAACAGACTTAAGACTAAAGGGGAGAATCTATGGCTAAACACAAAAAAGTATGTGGTCCAGAGAGATAATATGTTAATGGAAATCTAGGGACTTAGAACTACTAAAATGAGACCAATCCTGGGACTGATCATGAAAGGTAAGTCACAAAAATCATATACTTAGGCTGAAAACGAAGAAACGTTTTGAAAATATATATATAGATGTTAATGTTTTTTAAGTTATAAAAACAGAAACAAATATAAATATGTTTCATATCTGTAAACTCACTCTGTTAAAAAAATAAAAATTTCCTACCAAGGATCTGATTTAAAAAACAAAAGAAGAGAGAAAGGAGAAATCAGGAGAGAAAGAGAGACTGATTTTCTGAGAGTAAATCTCCAATATAAATATTTGTATCACATGAACAACAACTTGGTGGGCCAAGGGCATCAACGCTTAGTCTTCTCCACACCATCTGGTACTTAATATACACTGTTAACTACTGATACCACCATTTGTAAACATGAGAACTTAATTAGACTCTTTCCAGCTATTGTCCACACAGCTATAGTGACCAGTATTCTCTAGGGATTTTATTATCTCTATGTTTTGAGAGCAACTGGAAAGTAATTAAAGCCACTTTTTATTTTGGACTTTTGCACATCATCAGCATAAACATTAATCTTGCTGCTGCTATTATCATATTTTAATATTTTTTAAATCAAAGATGTATGGAAACTATGGGAAATGTGGAGCTCTTTCACAGCAGTGTGTTGTTCTTCCCTTCTTTAAAAGAGAATGAAAAGGTGTAGTGGCCCAAGCCTATAATCACAGCTTTTGGGAGGCCAAGGTGGAAGGATTGCTTGAGCCCAGGAGTTCAAGACCAGTCAGGGCAATATAAGGAGACTTCATCATTATAAATGTTTTAAAAATTTAGCAGGACATGGTCGCACACACCTGTCTAAGTTACTGGGGAGGCTAGCGCATGAGGGAATGCTTCAATGTGGGAAGTCAAAGCTGCAGTGAGCCGTGATTGTATTACTACACTCCAGCAAGGATAACACAGAGTGAGACCCTGTCCAAAAAAAAAAAAAAAAAAAAAAGCAACTGTGGCAAATGCAAAAATTGATACATGGGACCTAATTAAACTAAAGAGCATCTGCACAGCAAAAGGAACTATTGATAGAGTAAACAGATGACCTACAGAATGGGAGAAAATTTTTGCAGACGATGCATCTGAAAATGGTCTGATACTCAGCATCTATAAGAAACTTAGACAAATTTACAAGAAAAAAACAACCCCATTAAAAAGTGAGGAAAGGACATGAACAGACATTTCTCAGAGGGGGCATACATGTGGCCAACAATTATATATAAATAACTCAACATCACTGATCATTGGAGAATTGCAAATCAAAATCACAGTGAGATACTGTCTCACAGCAATCAGAATGACTTACTGAAAAGTCAAAAAAATAAATAAAACAGATGCTGGCGAGGTTGCAGAGAAAAAGAAATGCTTCTACGCTATTGGTTGGAGTGTAAATTAGTTCAACTATTGTGGAAGATAGTGTGGCAATTACTCAAAGACCTAAAGACAGAAATAACATTCAACCCAGCAATCCTATTACAGGGTATATACTCAAAGGAAAACAAATTGTTCAATTATAAAGGCACATGCGCGTATATATTCATTGCAGCATTTTTTACAATAGCAAACACATGGAATCAACCTAAATGCCCATCAATGATAGCCTGGATAAAGGAAATGTGGTACATATACGACATGGAATACTATGCAGCCATTAAAAAAAAAAATGCTAGATTATGTCCTTTGCAGGGACATGGGTGGAGCTGGAGGCCATTATCCTTAGCAAACTAACACAGGAACAGAAAACTAAATACCACATTTTCTCACTTGTAAGTGATAGCTAAATGATGAGAACACATGGACACATAGAGGGGAACAACAGACACTGGGGCCTTTAGGAGGGTGGAGGTTGGGATGAGGGAGAGGATCAACACAAGTAACTAATGGTTACTAGGCTTAATACCTGGGTGATGAAATAATCTGCACAACAAAACCCCATGACAAACATTTACCTATGTAACAAACCTGAATATGTACCCCTGAACGTAAAATAAAAGTTTAAAGAAAAAATAAATAAAAGAGCAAAGATAGTGTTGTTATCAAGCACAGTGAACAAAACAATGTACTGGCTGTTACATTAGTCTTTTTTTTTTTTCTCAAACAGAGTCTTGTTCTGTCACCCAGGCTGGAGTGCAGTGATGCAATCTTAACTCACTGCAGCCTCTGCCTCCTGGATTCAAAGGATTCTCCTGCCTTAGCCTCCCGAGTAGCTGGGACTTCAAGTGTGCAAAACCATGCCTTGGTAATTTTTGTATTTTTAGTAGAGATGGGTTTTCACCATGTCGGCCAGGCTAGTCTGGAACTCCTGACCTCAGGTGATCCACCGGCCATGGCTTCCCAAAGTGCTGGGATTACAGCTGTGAGCCACCACGCCTGGCCACATCAATCTTTTAGGAGAAAACTTGGTCCTTGACTGTAGAATTGATTAGGGGCATGGTATGAAGGAACATTTATAGTTGAACATTGAGAGAAGGTAATCTAAGTTTAGGATTTTTGTGGATTGCATGGGAGTGGAGGAAAGGGGAATAGAGGAGAGCTGCTCAGTACAGAACTCTAGCTAGGTTCCTTTGAGCCTTCTCCACTAGGAGTCAACCTTGGTCTATAAAAACTTGAACAAGAAGTAGCATAGTTCTAATAGCTGAAGACTACATCCAAAATAGGATGTTAGTCCATCCCCCACCCCTTAAAGTGCCTTCTTAAGAAAAGTCAAGGCCGCCAAAACAATTTACTGTTCGATTCCTCCAAAACCTAAGGATAGGGCCTCTGTTTCCAAGTCTCTGCTGGAGAATAGAATCCTAACTTCAATAATTGCCAGTTAGCAGACACAGCTGCATCAATTGCATTTTAATTAAACTTTTGTAATTTTTTACTTCTCTGATTTTTTTTCTCTCATGTTTTTCCCCTTCCCTACTCTGTCATTTTCTCTTTAAAATGACCAGTCACCTCTCTGCAAATGTGAGTTCAGTTCATGATGAATTATCTTCCCTATTGCAATAGTTATTACTGATAAAAATCTTTTCTTGCCACTTTAACTGGTGTCAAGCTTTGAGGTAGACATTACAAAAAATAGGCTTCCAAATACAAAGAATACTGGTAGTCCAATCTAGAGACTTTAAAGTTGTGAAAGTTTCATGACTAAACTATTATGATTTGAATGAAGTTTGTTCTCTCTGAGTACTGGACATCGGGGATTTGGGGCCCTTAGATAACCATCACTAAGATTCAACAGGAATGAAAGCTATCTTTGGTTAATGCCAAGAGAAAGAATGATCATAGAATTGTGTTATAATCTCTTTCCCAAAACATTTTCTACTGTGGTGATTTAGTTCTAAACTTTTTTTTTTTTAAAACTAAGTTTTTTGTGTGTTTTTTTTTGTCATCTCTCAAATAGTCTCAAAACCAAGTCTAGCTTTCTGATATGAGATATTTTACAAATATTTACCTGAAATCACTATTTCTTAAAGGTGATCCAGAAAAAAAGAAAGTAGATATGTGATCACCTCTAGAATCAGTCTTCTAATTTCTAGTATGTAATCAGTTGAATAGGTGGTATTTGTATAATGAGGTAATTTTCTTTCTTCTTTCTACTGATGTCTCAGATTGTCAGAGATGTGGACAGACTGACTTTCTGCTCATAAAACATCTGGGACTTTATAATTATTGATACTTTCTTTTCCTTTTTCTAGCTTTGTTTAAGAGAGGGAGAAAGGCATTATTCTCCCTCAATGTGCAATTTTGACTCTCCACACACTGGCAAGGTTAGGCTTGAAATTGTATTTATTTTTGTGAATCTTATGAAATCTCTTTTTTTAATATCTATTTTTGAATCCAAGTTTATAACCACATCTCTCATTTTTTTATTTACATGGGGGCTCCATCTGCTGTCTAACAAATATGATCTTTCACCACTTTATCTTTGTTGTTTGTACTCACAAAAGCAAACACTATTCTTTTTTGAAAAAAATCTCCTTTAAAAAGGCGTTTTGATAGCATTTTTATTCTCCTCCATCTTGAAATAATATGATTACACTAAAATGGAAGTCACCTTCCTTGAGTGATGATTTATAAATGTCAGAAGGTGAAGGTTGAGCATTGGAAGGAAGAGAACAATTTTTTATTTAAAGGTTATTTTTGTTTCCAAAAACATACCTTAAAAGTTACTAAAATTTTTTGTATGTGAAAATATGAAATCTTTGTGTGCTTTTTAATCTCAGAACATTTTTATTCAATAATTTTTTTATCACACATCAGGATAATTCTCATATAAATCTCTACTAACATAACAATTTTCAATGTTTTTTGGGAAAAAGGGGGTATATCAATTATTAGAATCTAATTGATAATTACACATTAAGTGACAGATATTTTGGTGAGATACTCTCAATGTGTTTACAATGTAGTTACAGATATAACATGTGGGCATAATGCAAAAAAATTCATAATACTATTCAAGGAAAACAGATAACACATGAAGTTTATGGGATGAAAGACATTTAAATGTTTAGTGAGGAAATCAATATCTTATAATGGAACTTAACCTGTATGCAGAAAAATAAACACTTGCTGAGATTCAGGTTAGCAACTGATGACTTTGATGAAATAGGGATATTAGGTTGGTAAGCATTTGGATACAGAGATACAGAAGAGATGTGAGGCTAGTCAAAGAGTGTTGACTCCTGCTATTGTTAGGTTTGTTTTGTTTGGTTTTGTTGTATTTGTACAGAGTAGAAATAGGAAGTTTACTTGACTTAATGCAGACTAGATAAGAGAAAAAGGAACGTGCTGCAGGCAGCTAGTTAAACTACATCATGCTTATCTCTGTGTGAAATCATAAAAGTCAAAATTAAGGTTCTGGCAGAAGGAAATGTGGCAGAAATATGTCAGAACTGGGATGTTTCCTGGATATAAATGACAACTTTCATCTTGACAAATTTTATAATATGAAACTAGTTAAAACTAAATTAGGTTTAGTTGCTTCTTTTGTCATTTATACATGTCAGAAACTATTTAGAAAGTTCAAACATGTGAAATTATTAACAAAACATCTTTTATAAACCTGCAAAATAAGAATGTAATAGACAAGATGGGCATTTCTGGACTAATAATAACTGTATCTGCTTACAGTGCCTGGTACCTTCTAGGCACTCACTGAACAGTATATGTCTAAGCATAAAGGAAGGAGGAAGCATGGCATATATTATATATCAACTCTGACATACTAGTCATTGTATGGCACATACACATATATAGTTTATTATTTACATTAACTTCTGAATGATCAGTACATATAAACCCATCCAGTGTGATTAATTTATTATAGAGAAAGTAGATCACGGATAATTTAGTGTTTTATGCTTTGATTTATCTTTAATTAAAAATCATAGCTGTTTGAAAGCAAGGGCTGAATTTTTATTAGTTTAGTAATCTGGGATTCCAATTATTGAAATTTTCAATGGTTCATACTCATTTTAGTCAAGTTCTAAATTCTTGCTCAAAATTAGATAGCTAAGTATCTTACCAGTTAACATTAAAGAAAGAAGAAAATTGATGCCTGTAGAGTGCTTGCCATGCTTCTTACTGAACTAGATGGTTAATATGTACAATCGGGTTGTATTTTCTCAACAACCCTTAAGTCTAGATGTTAATTAACATTATCATAATTCACAAACATTAATTGCTTATTCCTTGGCACTATAACACAATGCATCATAGTTGCCTTGTCTTAAAGATCAAACTGCTAGCAATCACTTTAAAGTATAACTTTCTTTATGGTTTTACATACCCATACATATAATTTATATACACAAACAATATTATGTCCAAGAAATAGTGTTAGATTGTACTGTGGGAACTAGTAACACCAGAAGAATGGAACACCTAGAATGTTTTTCACTTATGTTCTATGTACAATATAGGTCAGCAGAGATGCTCAGCTCATGGTAGTTACTCAGAGACTTGGGCTGAAGGAAATGCCATCTCAATATGTTCTCAAGGACACTGTAGCAGAGGGAATAAAATATTTTTAACCATGAACTGGATTTCCATCCAGAAAAAAACACATCTTCCATTAGCCAAAGCATGTCACACAGACATATAAAACTTGGAAGGATAATAAATGTATGTTAATAGCCTTAATGAACACCACAAATATATGTGAATAATTTCTCAACTGGAAAATATTTGTCGATGAGAATGAATAAATTAATTTGCCAAATATTTTTAAAATATTTCAAAGCACTGTATTATATTAAAAACTTAAATTTCTATATATTCTGTCTGGCGGTATAACAATAAATATTTTATCATCAATCTGATCAGTAAATTTTACCTAATTAATTGCTTTCTCTTTTGAAAAAATATGTGTAATATTTTCACCATTGGAAAAACAAAGTGAATTGGATTTAATTTTTGAGAAAAAAAAATGTGCTGTTTAAATTACCTTATGACCTTACATTCTTCTAAAAGGCTAAAATGTTAATCCATTCCAAGAATTTTTTGCCCAGTATTTAGCAAAAAAGACCTAAAATATCTTCAAAGTGAACACAAATCAGAGGGAAGGAGTTGAAATATTTATTAAGAATAAGTTCCAGAAGAATGATGTATTGAGATATTTCAATACACCTGACTAAATAATCCCAAAATAGGCAACACTGAGATGCCCACGTTTTACAAGAAAAGCTTCTATATGACTTGATAAACGTTTCCTGTTAGCGTATCTGAATTTAAAGTCATCATTTTTATGGATGCATTTAACCACAGTTTATGTATTGACCTCATTTGCTCAAAAACCTAAAGCCTCTGAGCACTCGTTCTTTTCCAGAAGTAATTTTATTCAAAGTCTGTGGGGAAAGGTTACCAAATCAAAATGAATATATTCCTTTAAATTTTATATTCCCTTAGCTCTCAGATTCATTGTGTATATCTTTTAAGCTCTTGGACTTTAGACATCCCTAGACACAAATTCAAATAATGTGAAAAATATATTACATTGTAATTCGTGTGAAATATACAGAAATGCCAAGTGTTTGATAGGAATGAATAAAATCTCTGAATGAGTCTGGTGACTATAATCTTTCAAACACAAAGTCTTTTTCTAAGTTGCTTGGAAAGAAACTAGCCAGATCAATTATCATTATGAGGGAGAGAGACAAAAAAAAAAAATGTGCTGTTTAAATTATCTTATGACTTTACATTATTATAAAAGGCTAAAATGTTGATCCATTCCAGGAAGATTTTATTTAATCTGCATGGTAAATATAGGACTGTTAATAAGAGAATGAGAGAATGAAATTCACATATATTTAACACCTACTCTTTTAGACATGGTGGTAGACATGATGGAGAGGTAGATAAGAAGTAAGATGATATAGATGCATATGCACACATATACATAAATACATATACACAACTTTGATGAGGTGTGTAGCTTTGCTTTAATAGTCTCATCTATTAAATCAAGATAATATCCACTTCACGGGCTTATTGTGAGGATTATATAACACAATTGTTAGAAACAGGTAAGTACACTCTTCCTTCCTTTTTATCAAATGTCTTATTTTGTGTTTGTTCTTCCATTTGTTCTGTTAAACTATGTCCCTTCTAACAGACAGAACGCATTGCCCATGGCTGAGGTATTCAAATTTAAATCAGAACCAGGAAGCCATAGTAGGATGAGGGCATAATCATGTGCTCTATGTTCCCAGAAAGATGTCAAAGTGTCCAGAACCCCCCTTTCAACAATCAAGCCAAACCAGTTCTTTGTTGTTAGTGCCAAGATAAACGGCAAACAGATCCTCCCTCCCTCCCCACCAACTGGCAGTTTGAAAGAAATATCTGACAGAGACTTCCAGTTTGGGACTTGGAAACCAATCAGAAACCAATCAGAAATCACCTGTCCTATCCAATTGGGGCTTAACTATATGAACCAATCAGAGATGAGCTGTACCCACCAATCAGAACTAAGTGAGCACAAATCCTTTATTTGCCATCAGACCCACCAGACGTGGTTGGGAACCTGAGTAGGAAATGTTGCTGTAAATTCTGGACTCCCATTTTGTTCTCTGGAATGTACCTTCGTTTTACACAAAAACTGTGTCTCCAGAGTTTGCAAACTTTTCAAGGAAATAATGTCTCTTTCCTCTGAATTCCTTTTCAGAGAACATTTATTCACATTCTAACCACCTTTTTTTTTTTTTTTTTTTTTTTTTTTTAAGCACATACCAGGTTCCAGGTACTGTGTAGGCACTGGAAATTTGTTGTGTAATAAAACATACACAAAGTACCTGCCCATGTAGAACTTATATTCCAGTGGCTCAATAACATTTTTAAAAAGTACTTATGAATTTTTTTATTTTATTGTTTTACACCAGAGTTTCAACAGCTAATATTTTGAAAGCAATGTTCAAATAAATGGCTCTTCCTCTGTTGTTTCGATGAAGTTAAGTGCTCTGTTTACCTTCTGCCTTTCAAAATTTTATAGACACAATCTCACTTTAATATTGAATAATGCCAAGCATCCAAAGGCATTATTTTAAAATATATAAAAGGAATATTTCTGTATTTGTCCATATTTTTCCCTCTTATAGCTTAATATAACCAATTTTCTGTTGGTTATCAGTGGTATCATGTGGATACAGCCTCTGACTTATTGTGGTTTTGCTTATATAAAAAAGTCACCATTATGCCTAGGAGTCAAACAGCAAAAAAGGATTAATTGTTGTCTTTACAAAAAGAAATTATTTCCAAACACAACAGTAAAACCAATCTATATTTTCAATGCCAGGTTTTGAAGTTATGATGAACCAGAGACCTATAATTTCAGAATAGTAATCTGTGACCTGAAGCTAAAATGAGGTCTAATATCAAGCCCTGTAATTATCATTTATTTTCTCCACTTTAATTCAAATGCCTCATTTTGCTGACATTGTGAAATAGCTGTATTTTGAATAAAATAATGTTGAGGCTGGGTGCGGTGGCTCATACCTGTAATCCCAATGCTTTGGGAGGACGAGGCAGGCAGATCACGTGAAGTCTGGACAACATGGTGAAACCCCAGCTCTACTAAAAATACAAAAATTAGCGGGTGTGGTGGTGGGCACCTGTAATCTCAGCTACTCTGGAGGCTGAGACAGAACTGCAGGAACCCAGGAGGTGGAGATTGAAGTGAGTTGAGATCATGCCCACTGCACGCCAGCCTGGGCAACAAACAGCAAAACTTCATCTCAAAATAATAATAATAATAATTAATAATAATAATAATAAAGTTGAATCTATATAAGGATTGTAAAAGCAAGCAACATAGAGAATTTCACCAGAGATCCTTATCTGATTATGTTTTTCTTTTTCTTACTCATATTAAAGTAATATTAATATTAATGAAAGACCTTAAAATGCAGGTAAAATAGTATTTTATGATTTACTTGGTATCAAACGGCAAAGAATGAAAGGATCATAGGAGCCAAGGTGAGGAATAAGTAATAAATTCCATTTTGTGCATTTTAAGTTTCAGCTGCCTACAATTTGTTCTCAGGAAAAAAATCCTACATAGTGTATAGCAAGTGTATAGCTTGGAAAGAGATGTATGATGGATTTGTAGAGATGAGGCAATCAGCAAAGGGGCAGTAATTAAACAATGTAGAGGAGTAATAGCCAGGCAAAATATCTTGTCAAAAAGAGGGAAAGAGAAGAGGGAGAAGAATAAATTCATGAAAAAACATGTATTAGTTTGTTCTCAGGCTGTGAATATAGATATACCTGAGACTGGGTAATTTATAAAGGAAAGAGCTTTGATTGACTCACAGTTCCACATGGCTGGAGAGGCCTCACAATCATGGTGAAAGATGGAGGAAAAGCAAACGGACTTCTTACATGGTGGCAAGCAAGAGAGAATGAGAGCCAAACAAAAAGGAAAACCCCTTTTAAAACCATCAGGTCCTGTGAGATTTACTCACTACTATGAGAACAGTATGGGGAAAAACCACCCTGATAATTCAATTATCTTTAATTAGGTCACTCCCACAACATGTTGGAATTATGGGAGCTACATTTCAAGATGGCAATGAAGGGGGACACAGCCAAACTATATCAAAACAAATAATGTAAAAGAAGACCAAAGGAAGGGGAAAGTAGTCTAATTTCTCTTATGTATCCTGAGGCAAAAATTCAATACAATATCGCTAGAATGCAGCAGCATTTAAAAACTAATACACCATGAACAGGATAGTTTTATTAATATAAAATATTCAATACAATAATATGATGGAGAAAAACATAGTTGACCTTCTAGAATTAAAAACAATAATTGATGAAATACAATATCAAAACTTGCTTTAAGAAAGTCCTTATTAGAATGGGTCAAATTGTTATTTACTTGATGTCATAAGGTATAAAATTCTATCTAATTACCAGAATAATGTTTTATGGTGACATATAATACCAATGGTAAAATAACTAGTCAAGAACACTGATACTCACTCTCCTGCTTAGCCATGGTAAGACATGCTTGCTTCCCCTTTGCCTTCCATCATGGTTGGAAGTTTCCTGAGGCCTCCTAGCCATGGTTTTGTACAGCCTGTGGAATTAGGCAAAATGTCTGATTAGAAGCAATGTGGTCTGTAGCACTCACAAAGAGAAAGAAAAAGGGGCAAGTGAAGTCAACACCTTCAACTGAAGTATCCAGGTTCTTGTACTGGGACTGAAAGGCAAGTATCTTGACCCATAGAGAGCAAGAAGTAGTAGAGGTGGGGACAAATGCCCACCCAGGAGCAGTATGGAGCCAAGAAAACCCTCATTTCTAGCCAGGGGAGGTGGTGAGTGATTGTGCAACCCCACCCAGAAGTCACACTTGTCCCACAGATCTTTTCAACCTGTGGATCAGGAGATCCTTTCATGAGTCCATGCTACCAGGGTCTTGGGTCCAATACACAGAGCTGTACAATGTCTTGACAGAGTAGCTGCTCAGGCATGCAGAGACCCAGGAGTTTTACATGCTTCAGTCCCCAGATCCCTAACAAGGTGGAAAATCTGTCTGTGCATATCCCTAGGAAGGTGGCTGAATCCACGGAGCCACACTGAAAACAACAACAACAAAAATACCCCACAATAACCTTATTCAAAGGTCAACAAACTCAAAGATCAAAGGTCAATAAGCCCACAAAGATGAGGAAGAATTAATGCAAAATCACTAAAACTAAAAAGCCAGAATGCCTCTCCTCTTCCAAATGACTGCAACACCTACAACTATCCAACAAGGGCACAGGACTGAGCTGAGGCTGAGATGGCTCAACTGACTGAAATAGGTTTCAGAAGGTGAGTAATAATAAAATGAGCTGAGATAAAGGAGCATGTTATAACCCAATGCAAACAAACCAAGAATCATGATAAACAATACAGGAGCTGATAGCCAGAATTGCCAGTTTAGAGAGGAACGTAACCAACCAGCGAAGCTGAAAAAGAACATGAGATATCCATAATGCCATCACAAGTATCAATAGCAGAATAGACCAAGCAGAGAAAAAAATCTCAGAACTGGAAGACTAACTTTTTGAAAGAAGACAGGTAGACAATGCTAGAGAAAAAAAGAATAAAAAGAAATAAACAAAACCTCTGAGAATTATGGGATTATGTAAAGACTGAACTTATGACTGATTAGAATACCTGAAACAGACATGGAGAATAGAATCAAGTTGGAAAATGTACTTCAATATATCATCCAGGAGAACATCTCCAACCTAGCAAGACAGGTGAACATTCAAATTCAGGAAATGCAGAGAACACCAGAAATATAGTCCATGAGAAGATACGCCAAGACTCATAATCATCAATTCTCCAAGGTCAAAATGAAAGAAAAAATGTTAATGGCAACCAGAGTGAAAGGCCAAGTCACCTACAAAGGAAAACCCATCAGACTAAGAGCAGACCTCTCAGCAGAATCCCTACACGCCAGAAAAGATTGGGGGCCAATATTCAACATTCTTTAAAAAAAGAATTTTCGACCCAGAGGTTTATATCCAGCCAAACTAAGCTTCTTAAATGAAATATAAATAAGATCCTTTTCAGACAAGCAAAAGCTGAGAGAATTCATTACCCTCAGGCCGGCCTTGCAAGAGCTCCCGAAAGAAGTGCTAACTATGAAAAGGAAAATCTATTACCTGCCACTACAAAAACACACTGAAGTAAACAGACCAGTGACACTATGAAGCAACCACACAAACAAGTATACAAAATATAAAGTGAGGATGATGATGACAGGATCAAAGTCACACATAACAATATTAACCTTAAATGTAAATGAGCCAAAGGCCACAAGTAAAAGACGCAGAATGACATACTGAATAGAGCCAAGACACGCTGATATGCTGTATTCAAGAGACTTATCTCACATGCGAAGACACACATAAACTCAAATTATTGGGATAGAGGAAAATTTACCAAGTGAATGAAAAACAGAAAAATGCAGGGGTTGCAATTGCGGTTTCTGACAAAACAGATTGTAACAAACAGAGACCAAAAAAAGACAAAGAAAGGTATTACAAAAGAGTAAAATGTTCATTTCAACAAGAAGAGCTAACAATCCTAAGTACATATATCTCCAATACAGGGGCACTGATATGGTTTGCCTGTGTTCCCACCCAAATACCATCTTAATTTGTAACTCACAAAATTCCCATGTGTCATGTGAGGAACCTGGTGGGAGGTGATTGAATTATGAGAGTGTGTCTTTTCTGTACCATTCTCATAATACTGAATGAGTCTCATGAGATCTGACGGTTTTCAAAATGGGAGTTTCCCTGCACAAGTTTTTGTTTTGTTTTGATTTGTTTTTGTTTTTGTTTTTGTTTTGCCTGTAGCCATCCATATAAGACATAACTTGCTCCCCCTTGCCTTCCTCCAGGATTGTGAGGCTTCCCCAGTCATGTGGAAGTGTGAGTTCCCATTAAACATCTTTCCTTTGTAAATTGCCCAGTCTCGGGTATGTCCTCATCTGCAGCATGAAACAGACTAATACAGTAAATTGTTACCAGTAGAATGGGGTGTTACTGAAAAGATATCAAAAAATGTGGAAGCAACATTGGAACTGGATAATAGACAGAGGCTGGTCCAGTTTGGAGGGCTCAGAAAAACAGAGGAAAATATGGGAAAGTTTAGAACTTCCTATAGACTTGTTGAATGGCTTTGACCAAAATGCTGATAGTGATATGAACAATAAAGTACAGGGTGAGGTGCTCTCAGATGGAGATGTGGAAATTTTGGGGAACTGGAGCAAAGGTGATTCTTTTTATTTTTTATCAAAAAGACTAGTAGTATTTTTCCCCTGCCATAGAGATTTGTGGAACTTTGAATTTGAGAGAGATGATTTATGGTATTTGGCAGAAGAAATTTCTCAGCAGCAAAGCCTTCAAAATGTGACTTGGAAGGGCTTCCAAGATGGCCGAATAGGAACAGCTCCAGTCTACAGCTCCCAATGTGAGCGACACAGATGACAGGTGATTTCTGCATTTCCAGCTGAGGTACTGGGTTCATCTAACTGTAGCTTGTTGGACAGTGGGTGCAGGATGGTGGGTGCAGCCCAGCGAGCGAGAGCCAAAGCAGGATGAGGCATCACCTCACCCGGGAAGGTCAAGGGGTAAGGGAATTCCCTTTCCTAGGCAAGGGAAACCAGGAGAGGCAGGACCTGGAAAATAGGGTCACTCCCACCCTAATACAGAGCTTTCCCCAAGGGTCTTAGAAAATGGTACACCAGGAGATTATATTCTGTGCCTGGCTCAGAAGGTCCCACGACCATGGAGCCTCACATATTGCTAGCACAGCAGCCTGAGATCTAATTGCAAGGTGGCAGTGAGTCTGGGGGAGGGCTGCACGTCCTTGATGAGGCTTGAGTAAGTAAACAAAATGGCCAGGAAGCTTCAACTGGGTGGAGCCCACCATAGCTCAAGGAAGCCTGCCTACCTCTGTAGACTCCACCTCTTGGGGCAGTGCATAGCCGAATGAAAGGCAGCAGAAAACCTATGCAGATTTAAGTGTCCCTGTCTGACAGCTTTGAAGGGAGTAGTGATTCTCCCAGCACAGAGTTTGAGATCTGAGAATGGACAGACTGCCTACTCAAGTGGGTCCCTAAACCCCAAGTAGCCTATCTTGGAGGCATCCCCCAGTAGGGGCAGAATGACACCTCACATGACCAGGTACCCCTCTGAGACGAACCTTCCAGATGAATGATCAGGAAGCAACATTTGCTGTTCAGCAATATTTACTCTTCTTCAGCCTCTGCTGCTGATACTCAGGCATACAGGGTCTGGAGTGGACCTCCAACAAACTCCAACAGACCTGTAGCTGAGGGTCCTGACTGTTTGAAGGAAAACTAACAAGCAGAAAGGACATCCACACCAAAACTGCATCTGTATATCACCATCATGAAAGACCAAAGGTAGATAAAATCACAAAGATGGGGAAAAAACAGAGCAGAAAAGCTGAAAATTATAAAAATCAGACCACCTCTTCCCCTCGAAAGGATTGCAGCTCCTCACAAGCAACAGAACAAAGCTGGATGGAGAATGACTTTGATAAGTTGAGAGAAGAAGGCTTTAGATGATCAAACTTCTCAGAGCTAAAGGAGGAAGTTTGAACACATCACAAAGAAGCTACAAACCTTGAAAAAAGATTAGATGAATGGCTAACTAGAATAACCAATGAAAAGAAGTCCTTAAATGACCTGATGGAGCCACGAGAACTACATGACAAATGCATAAGCTTCAGTAACTGATTTGATCAACTGGAAGAAAGGGTATCAGTGATTAAAGATCAAATGAATGAAATGAAGAAAGAAGAAAGTTTAGAGAAAAAGAGTAAAAAGAAATGAACAAAACCTCCAAGAAATATGGGACTATGTGAAAAGACCAAATCTGTATCTGATTGGTACCTGAAAGTGACAGGGAGAATGGAACCAAGTTGGAAAACACTCTGCAGTACATTTTCTAGGAGAATTTCCCAAACCTAGCAAAGCAGGCCAACATTCAAATTCAGGAAATACAGAGAATGCCACAAAGATACCCATCAAGAAGAGCAACTCCAAGACACATAATTGACAGATTCACCAAAGTTGAAATGAAGGAAAAAATCTTAAGGGCAGCCAGAGAGAAAGGTTGGCTCACCTACACAAGGAAGCCCATCAGAGTAACAGCAGATCTCTCAGCAGAAACTCTACAAACCAGAAGAGACTAGGGTCCAATATTCAACATTCCTAAAGAAAAGAATTTTCAACCCAGAATTTCATATCCAGTGAAATTTCATATAAGTGAAGGAGAAATAAAATCCTTTACAGATAAGCAAATGCTTAGAGATTTTGTCACCACCAGGCCTGCCTTACAAGAGACCCTGAAGGAAGCACTGAACATGGAAAGGAACAACCGGTACCAGCCATTGCAAAAACATGCCAAAATGTAAAGACCATCGATGCTAGGAAGAAATTGCATCAACTAATGAGCAAAATAATCAGCTAACATCATAATGGCAGGATCAAGTTCACACATAACAATATTAACCTTAAATGTAAATGTCTAAATGCTCCAATTAAAAGACGTAGACTGACAAATTGGATAAAGAGTCAAGACTCATCAGTGTGCTGTATTCAGGAGACACAGCTCACGTACAGAGACAAACACAGGCTCAAAATAAAGGGATGGAGGAAGATCTACCGAGCAAATGGAAAACAAAAAAAAGGCAAGGGTTGCAATCCTAGTCTCTGATAAAAACAGACTTTAAACCAACAAAGATCAAAAGAGACAAAGAAGGCCATTATATAATTGTAAAGGGATCAATTCAACAGGAAGATCTAACTATTCTAAATATATATGCAACCAATACAGGAGCACACAGATACATAAAGCAAGTTCTTAGAGACTTACAAAGAAACTTAGACTCCCATACAATAATAATGGGAGACTTCAACACCCCACTGTCAACATTAGACAGATCAATGAGACAGAAAGTTAATAAGGATATCCAGGAATTGAACTCAACTCTGCACCAAGCAGACCTAATAGACATCTACAGAACTCTACACCCCAAATCAACAGAATATACCTTCTTCTCAGCACCACATCGCACTTATTCCAAAATTGACCACATAGTTGGAAGTAAAGCACTCCTCAGCAAATGTAAAAGAACATAAATTATAACAAACTGTCTCTCAGGCCACAGTACAATCACACTAGAACTCAGGATTAAGAAACTCTCTCAAAACCGCTCAACTACATGGAAACTGAACAACCTGCTCCTGAATGACTACTGGGTACATAACAAAATGAAGGCAGAAATAAAGATGTTCTTGGAATCCAATGAGAACAAAGATACAACATACCAGAATCTCTGGTACACATTTAAAGCAGTGTGTAGAGGGAAATTTCTGGCACGAAATGTCCACAAGGAAAGCAGGAAAGATGTAAAACTGACACCCTAACATCACAATTAAAATGACTAGAGAAACAAGAGCAAACACATTCAACATCTAGCAGAAGGCAAGAAAGAGTAACTAAGATCAGAGCAGAGGGAAGAATCAAATAGATGCAACAAAAAGTGGTAAAGGGATATCACCACTGATGTCAAAGAAATACAAACTACCATCAGAGAATACTATAAACACTTCTACACAAATAAACTAGAAAACCTAGAAGAAATTGATAAATTCCTGGACACATACACTCTCCCAAGACGAAACCAGGGAGAAGTTGGATACCTGAATAGGCCAACAACAGTCTCTGAAATTGAGGCAACAATTAATAGCCTACCAACCAAAAAAAGTCCAGGACCAGACAGATTCACAGTCGAATTCTAACAGACGTACAAGGGGGAGCTGGTACCATTCTTTTTGAAACTATTCCAATCAATAGAAAAAGAGGGAATCCTCCCTAACTCATTTTATGAGGTCAGCATCATCCTGATACCAAAGCCTGGCAGAGACACAACAAAAAAAGAGAATTTTAGACCAGTATCCCTGATGAACATTGATGCAAAAATCCTTAATAAAATACTGGCAAAACAAATCCAGCAACACATCAAAAAGCTTATCCACTGTGATCGAGTGGGCTTCAGTCCTGGAGTACAAGGCTGGTTCAACATATGCAAATCAATAAATGTAATCCAACATATAAACAAACCAAAGACAAAAACCACTTGATTACATCAATAGATACAGAAAAGGCCTTTGACAAAATACAACAGCCCTTCATGCTAAAATCTCTCAATAAATTTGGTATCGATGGAACATATCTCAAAATAAAAAGAGCTATTTATGATAAACCCACAGCCAGTATCATACTGAATGGGCAAAATCTGGGAGCATTCCCTTTGAAAACTGGCACAAGACAAGGATTCCCACTCTCACCATTACTATTCAACATAGTGTTGGAAGTGCTAGCCAGGCCATCAGGCAGAAGAAAGAAATCAAGGTTATTCTATTAGGAAAAGAGGAAGTCAAATTGTTCCTGTTTGCAGATGACATGATTGTATATTTAGAAAACCCCATCATCTCAGCCCAAAACCTCCGTAAGGTGATAAGCAACTTCAGCAAAGTCTCAGGATACAAAAATAATGTGCAAAAATCACAAGCATTCTTATACATCAATAACAGAAAAACAGAGATCCAAATCATGAATGAACTCCCATTCACAATTGCTTCAAAGAGAATAAAATATCTAGAAATCCAACTTACAAGGGATGTGAAGGACCTCTTCAAGGAGAACTAAAAACCACTGCTCAATGAAATAAAAGAGGACACAAACAAATGGAAGAACATTCCATGCTCATGGATAGGAAGAATCAATGTTGTGAAACTGGTCACACTGCCCAAGGTAATTTATAGATTCAATGCCATCCCCATCAGGCTACCAATGACTTTCTTCACAGAATTGGAAAAAAACTGCTTTAAAGTTCATATGGAACCAAAACAGAGCCCGCATTGCCAAGACAGTACTAAGCCAATAGAACAAAGCTGGAGGCATCACGCTACCTGACTTCAAACTATACTACAAGGCTACAGTAACCAAAACAGCATGGTACTGGTACCAAAACAGAGATATAGACCAATGGAACAGAACTGAGCCCTCAAAAATAATACCACACATCTACAACCATCTGCTCTTTGACAAACCTGACAAAAACAAGAAATGGGGAAAGGATTTCCTATTTAATAAATGGTGCTGGGAAAACTGGCTAGCCATATGTAGAAAGCTGAAACTGGATCCCTTCCTTACACCTTATACAAAAATTAATTCAAGGTGGATTAAAGACTTAAATGTTAGACCTGAAACCATAAAAACCCTAGAAGAAAACCTAGGCAATACCATTCAGGATATAGGCATGGGCAAGGACTTCATGTCTAAAACACCAAAAGCAATGGTAACAAAAGCCGAAATTGACAAATTGGATCTAATTAAACTAAAGAGCTTCTGCACAGCAAAAGAAACTACCATCAGAGTGAACAGGCAACCTACAGAATGGGAGAAAATTTTTGTGATCTACACATGTGACAAAGGGCTAATATCCAGAACCTACAAAGAACTCAAACAAATTTACAAGAAAAAACAAACAAACAAACAACCCCATCAAAAAGTAGGCAAAGGATATAAACAGACACTTCTCAAAAGAAGACATTTATTCAACCAATGGACACATGAAAAAATGCTCATCATCACTCACCATCAGAAAAATGCAAATCAAATCCACAATGAGATACCATCTCACACCAGTTAGAATGGTGATCATTAAAGTCAGGAAACAACAGATGCTGGAGAGGATGTGGAGAAATAGGTGCACTTTCACACTGTTGGTGGGACTGTAAACTATTTCAACCATTGTGGAAGACAGTGTGGCGATTACTCAAGGATATAAAACTAGAAATACCCTTTGACCCAGCCATCCCATTACCAGGTATATACCCAAAGGATTATAAATCATGCTGCTATAAAGACACATACACATGTATGTTTATTGCTGCACTATTCACAATATCAAAGACTGGAAAGCAACCCAAATGTCTATCAGTGATAGACTGGATTAAGAAAATGTGGCACATATACACCATGGAATATTATGCAGCCATAAAAAAGGATAAATTCATGTCCTTTGTAGGGACATGGATGAAGCTGGAAACCATCATTCTCAGCAAACTATCACAAGAAGAGAAAAACAAACAATGCATGTTCTCACTCATAGGTGGAAATTGAACAATGAGAACGATTGGACACAGGAAGGGGAACATCACATACCAGGGCCTGGTATTTTATAATATTTTATATTATAAAATATAAAAAATTAAAAATTAAAAATTAAAAAAATTAAAAAAAAAAGAAAAGAAACTATTTTAAAGGTCACATGGAGCCAAAAAAAGAGCCAAATGGCCAAGTCCATTCTAAACAAAAAGAACAAAGTTAGAGGCATCATGACTTCAAACTATACAACAAGGCTGCAGTAAACAAAATAGCACGGTACTGGTAGAAGAACAAACACATAGATCAATGAAATAGAATACAGAACTCAGGAATGGGACCAAACACCTAAAACCATGTGATCTTCAACAAACCTGATAAAAACAAGCAAAACAGAAATAATTCTCTATTTAATAACTGGCGTTGGGAGAACTGGATAGTCATATGCAGAAAATTGACTCCTCTCTTGCACCATATCTAAAAATTAAATAAAGATGGATTAAAAGCTAAAACCCAAACTATAAAACTATAAACAATATAAAAACCCTAGAAGAAAATCTAGGCAATACCATTCGAGTCATAGGCAAGGGCAAAGATTTTATGACAAAAAACTCCAAAAGCCATTGCAACAAAAACAAAAATTGGCAGATGGGATGTAATTAAAGAGCTCCTGCACAGCAAAAGAAACTATCATCAGAGTAAACAGACTACCTATAGTATGGGAGAAAATTGTTACAATCTATCTATCTGACAAAGGTCTAATATCCAGAATCTTCAAGGAACTTAAATTTACAAGAGAAAAAAAAACCAATCTCATTAAAAAGTGGGAAAAGGACATGAACAGACCCTTCTTAAAAGAAGGCATGCTTGTGGCCAAGAAACATATGGAAAAAAGCTCAACATCAGTGATCATTAGAAAAATGCAAATCGGGGGGGTGGAGCAAGATGGCCGAATAGGAACAGCTCCAGTCTCAAACTCCCAGCACGAGCGACACAGACCGGTGATTTCTGCATTTTCAACTGAGGTACTGGGTTCATCTCACTGGGGAGTGCCGGACGATCAGTGCTGGTCAGCTGCTGCAGCCCAATCAGCGAGAGCTGAAGCAGGGCGAGGCATTGCCTCACCTGGGAAGCGCAAGGGGGAAGGGAATCCCTTTTCCTAGCCAGGGGAACTGAGACACACAACACCTGGAAAATCAGGTAACTCCCACCCCAATACTGCGCTTTAAGCAAACAGGCACACCAGGAGATCATATCCCACACCTGGCCGGGAGGGTCCCACACCCACGGAGCCTCCCTCATTGCTAGCACAGCAGTCTGTGATCTACCGGCAAGGCAGCAGCGAGGCTGGGGGAGGGGCGCCCGCCATTGCTGAGGCTTAAGTAGGTAAACAAAGCCGCTGGGAAGCTCGAACTGGGTGGAGCTCACAGCAGCTCAAGGAAACCTGCATGTCTCTGTAGACTCCACCTCTGGGGACAGGGCACAGTAAACAATAACAAACGCAGCCGAAACCTCTGCAGACACAAACGACTCTGTCTGACAGCTTTGAAGAGAGCAGTGGATCTCCCAACATGGAGGTTGAGATCTGAGAAGGGACAGACTCCCTGCTCAAGTGGGTCCCTGACCCCTGAGTAGCCTAACTGGGAGACATCCGCCACCAGGGGCAGTCTGACACCCCACACCTCACAGGGTGGAGTACACCCCTGAGAGGAAGTTTCCAAAGCAAGAATCAGACAGGTACACTCGCTGTTCAGAAATATTCTATCTTCTGCAGCCTCTGCTGCTGATACCCAGGCAAACAGGGTCTGGAGTGGACCTCAAGCAATCTCCAACAGACCTACAGCTGAGGGTCCTGACTGTTAGAAGGAAAACTATCAAACAGGAAGGACACCTACACCAAAACCCCATCAGTACATCACCATCAACAAGACCAGACGCAGATAAAACCACAAAGATGGGGAAAAAGCAGGGCAGAAAAGCTGGAAATTCAAAAAATAAGAGCGCATCTCCCCTGGCAAAGGAGCGCAGCTCATCGCCAGCAACGGATCAAAGCTGGACGGAGAATGACTTTGATTAGATGAGAGAAGAAGACTTCAGTCCATCAAATTTTTCAGAGCTAAAGGAGGAATTACGTACCCAGCGCAAAGAAACTAAAAATCTTGAAAAAAAGTGGAGGAATTGGTGGCTAGAGTAATTAATGCAGAGAAGGTCATAAACGAAATGAAAGAGATGAAAACCATGACACGAGAAATACGTGACAAATGCACAAGTTTCAGTAACCGACTCGATCAACTGGAAGAAAGAGTATCAGCGATTGAGGATCAAATGAATGAAATGAAGCGAGAAGAGAAACCAAAAGAAAAAAGAAGAAAAAGAAATGAACAAAGCCTGCAAGAAGTATGGGATTATGTAAAAAGACCAAATCTACGTCTGATTGGGGTGCCTGAAAGTGAGGGGGAAACTGGAACCAAGTTGGAAAACACTCTTCAGGATATCATCCAGGAGAACTTCCCCAACCTCGTAGGGCAGGCCAACATTCAAATCCAGGAAATACAGAGAACGCCACAAAGATACTCCTCGAGAAGAACAACTCCAAGACACATAATTGCCAGATTCACCAAAGTTGAAATGAAGGAAAAAATCTTAAGGGCAGCCAGAGAGAAAGGTCGAGTTACCCACAAAGGGAAGCCCATCAGACTAACAGCAGATCTCTCGGCAGAAACTCTACAAGTCCGAAGAGAGTGGGGGCCAATATTCAACATTCTGAAAGAAAAGAATTTTCAACCCAGAATTTCATATCCAGCCAAACTAAGTTTCATAAGTGAAGGAGAAATAAAATCCTTTACAGATAAGCAAATGCTTGGAGATTTTGTCACCACTAGGCCTGCCTTACAAGAGACCCTGAAGGAAGCACTAAACATGGAAAGGAATAACCGGTACCAGCCATTGCAAAAACATGCCAACATGTAAAGACCATCGAGGCTAGGAAGAAACTGCATCAACTAAAGAGCAAAATAACCAGTTAATATCATAATGGCAGGATCAAGTTCACACATAACAATATTAACCTTAAATGTAAATGGACTAAATGCTCCAATTAAAAGACACAGACTGGCAAACTGGATAAAGAGTCAAGACCCACCAGTCTGCTGTATTCAGGAGACCCATCTCACACGCAGAGACATACATAGGCTCAAAATAAAGGGATGGAGGAAGATTTACCAAGCAAATGGAGAACAAAAAAAAGCGGGGGTTGTAATACTAGTCTCTGATAAAACAGACTTTAAACCATCAAAGATCAAAAGAGACAAAAAAGGCCATTACATAATGGTAAAGGGATCAATTCAACAGGAAGAGCTAACTATCCTAAATATATATGCACCCAATACAGGAGCACCCAGATTCATAAAGCAAGTCCTTAGAGACTTACAAAGAGACTTAGACTCCCATACAATAATAATGGGAGACTTCAACACTCCACTGTCAACATTAGACAGATCAACGAGACAGAAAGTTAACAAGGATATCCAGGAATTGAACTCATCTCTGCAGCAAGCAGACCTAATAGACATCTACAGAACTCTCCACCCCAAATCAACAGAATATACATTCTTCTCAGCACCACATCGTACTTACTCCAAAATTGACCACGTAATTGGAAGTAAAGCACTCCTCAGCAAATGTACAAGAACAGAAATTATAACAAACTGTCTCTCAGACCACAGTGCAATCAAACTAGAACTCAGGACTAAGAAACTCAATCAAAACCGCTCAACTACATGGAAACTGAACAACCTGCTCCTGAATGACTACTGGGTACATAACGAAATGAAGGCAGAAATAAAGATGTTCTTTGAAACCAATGAGAACAAAGATACAACATACCAGAATCTCTGGGACACATTTAAAGTAGTGTGTAGAGGGAAATTTATAGCACTAAATGCCCACAAGAGAAAGCTGGAAAGATCTAAAATTGACACTCTAACATTGCAATTAAAAGAACTAGAGAAGCTAGAGCAAACACATTCGAAAGCTAGCAGAAGGCAAGAAATAACTAAGATCAGAGCAGAACTGAAGGAGATAGAGACACAAAAAATCCTCCAAAAATCAATGAATCCAGGAGTTGGTTTTTTGAAAAGATCAACAAAATTGACAGACCACTAGCAAGACTAATAAAGAATAAAAGAGAGAAGAATCAAATCGACGCAATTAAAAATGATAAAGGGGATATCACCACCGACCCCACAGAAATACAAACTACCATCAGAGAATACTATAAACACCTCTACGCAAATAAACTGGAAAATCTAGAAGAAATGGATAATTTCCTGGACACTTACACTCTTCCAAGACTAAACCAGGAGGAAGTTGAATCCCTGAATAGACCAATAGCAGGCTCTGAAATTGAGGCAATAATTAATAGCCTATCAACCAAAAAAAGTCCAGGACCAGATGGATTCACAGCTGAATTCTACCAGAGGTACAAGGAGGAGTTGGTACCATTCCTTCTGAAACTATTCCAATCAATAGAAAAAGAGGGAATCCTCCCTAACTCATTTTATGAGGCCAATATCATCCTGATACCAAAGCCTGGCAGAGACACAACAAAAAAAGAGAATTTTAGACCAATATCCCTGATGAACATCGATGCAAAAATCCTCAATAAAATACTGGCACACCGGATTCAGCAGCACATCAAAAAGCTTATCCACCATGATCAAGTGGGCTTCATCCCTGGGATGCAAGGCTGGTTCAACATTCGCAAATCAATAAACATAATCCAGCATATAAACAGAACCAAAGACAAGAACCACATGATTATCTCAATAGATGCAGAAAAGGCCTTTGACAAAATTCAACAGCCCTTCATGCTAAATATGCTCAATAAATTCGGAACTGATGGAACGTACCTCAAAATAATAAGAGTTATTTATGACAAACCCACAGCCAATATCATACTGAATGGGCAAAAATTGGAAAAATTCCCTTTGAAAACTGGCACAAGACAGGGATGCCCTCTCTCACCACTCCTATTCAACATAGTGTTGGAAGTTCTGGCTAGGGCAATCAGGCAAGAGAAAGAAATCAAGGGTATTCAGTTAGGAAAAGAAGAAGTCAAATTGTCCCTGTTTGCAGATGACATGATTGTATATTTAGAAAACCCCATTGTCTCAGCCCAAAATCTCCTTAAGCTGATAAGCAACTTCAGCAAAGTCTCAGGATACAAAATTAATGTGCAAAAATCACAAGCATTCTTATACACCAGTAACAGACAAACAGAGAGCCAAATCAGGAATGAACTTCCATTCACAATTGCTTCAAAGAGAATAAAATACCTAGGAATCCAACTTACAAGGGATGTAAAGGACCTCTTCAAGGAGAACTACAAACCACTGCTTAGTGAAATAAAAGAGGACACAAACAAATGGAAGAACATACCATGCTCATGAATAGGAAGAATCAATATCGTGAAAATGGCCATACTGCCCAAGGTAATTTATAGATTCAATGCCATCCCCATCAAGCTACCAATGAGTTTCTTCACAGAATTGGAAAAAACTGCTTTAAAGTTCATATAGAATGAAAAAAGAGCCCGCGTCTCCAAGACAATCCTAAGTCAAAAGAACAAAGCTGGAGGCATCATGCTACCTGACTTCAAACTATATTACAAGGCTACAGTAACCAAAACAGCATGGTACTGGTACCAAAACAGAGATATAGACCAATGGAACAGAACAGAGTCCTCAGAAATAATACCACACATCTACAGCCATCTGATCTTTGACAAACCTGAGAGAAACAAGAAATGGGGAAAGGATTCCCTATTTAATAAATGGTGCTGGGAAAATTGGCTAGCCATAAGTAGAAAGCTGAAACTGGATCCTTTCCTTACTCCTTATACGAAAATTAATTCAAGATGGATTAGAGACTTAAATGTCAGACCTAATACCATAAAAATCCTAGAGGAAAACCTAGGTAGTACCATTCAGGACATAGGCATGGGCAAAGACTTCATGTCTAAAACACCAAAAGCAATGGTAACAAAAGCCGAAATTGACAAATGGGATCTAATTAAACTAAAGAGCTTCTGCACAGCAAAAGAAACTACCATCAGAGTGAACAGGCAACCTACAGAATGGGAGAAAATTTTTGCAATCTACTCATCTGACAAAGGGCTAATATCCAGAACCTACAAAGAACTCCAACAAATTTACAAGAAAAAAACAAACAATCCCATCAAAAAGTGGGCTAAGGATATGAACAGACATTTCTCAAAAGAAGACATTCATACAGCCAACAGACACATGAAAAAATGCTCATCATCACTGGCCATCGGAGAAATGCAAATCAAAACCACAATGAGATACCATCTCACACCAGTTAGAATGGCGATCATTAAAAAGTCAGGAAACAACAGGTGTTGGAGAGGATGTGGAGAAATAGGAACACTTTTACACTGTTGGTGGGATTGTAAACTAGTTCAACCATTATGGAAAACAGTATGGCGGTTCCTCAAGGATCTAGAACTAGATGTACCATATGACCCAGCCATCCCATTACTGGGTATATACCCAAAGGATTATAAAGTATGCTGCTATAAAGACACATGCACACGTATGTTTATTGAGACACTATTCACAATAGCAAAGACTTGGAATCAACCCAAATGTCCATCAGTGACAGATTGGATTAAGAAAATGTGGCACATATACACCATGGAATACTATGCAGCCATCAAAAAGGATGAGTTTGCGTCCTTTGTAGGGACATGGATGCAGCTGGAAACCATCATTCTTAGCAAACTATCACAAGAACAGAAAACCAAACACCGCGTGTTCTCACTCATAGGTGGGAACTGAACAATGAGATCACTTGGACTCAGGAAGGGGAACATCACACACCGGGGCCTATCATGGGGAGGGGGGAAGGGGGAGGGATTGCATTGGGAGTTATACCTGATGTAAATGATGAGTTGATGGGTGCAGCACAGCAACATGGCACAAGTATACATATGTAAGAAACCTGCACGTTATGCACATGTTCCCTACAACTTAAAGTATAATAATAATAAATTAATAAATAAATAAATAAAAGAAAAATGCAAATCAAAACCACAATGAGAACCATCTCATGCTAGTCAGAATGGCTATTATTAACAAGTCAAAAAACAACAGATACTTGTGAGGTTACAGAGAAAAAAATAAATGCATTTACACTGTTGGTAGGAGTGTAAATTAGTTCAACCATTGTAGAAGATATTGTGGTCATTCCTTAATGACCTAGAGGCATAAATACCATTTGACCCAGCAATCCTATTACTGGATATATACCCAAAATGAGTATAAATTATTCTGTGATAAAGATACATGCATGTGTATGTTCATTGCAGCACTCTTCACAATAGCTGGCACAAGACCCAGAATCAATTCAAATGCCAACGAATTATAGACCAGATAAAGAAAACGTGGCTCATATACTTATGGATTACTCTGCAGCCATGAAAAAGAACAAGATCATGTCCTTTGCAGGGACGTGGATAGAGCTGGAAGTCATTAATCTCAGCAAACCAACACAAGAACAGAAAACCAAATACTGCATTTTCTTACTTATAAGTGGGAGCTGAATGATGAGAACACATGGGCACATGGCAGGGAACAACACACACCGGGAACCCATGGGGTTGGGGGAGAACATCAGGAAAAATAGCTAATGGATGCTGGGCTTCATATGCAGGTGATGGGATAATGTGTACAGTAAGCTACCATGGCACACGTTTACCTACATAACAAACTTGCATATTGAGCACATGTTCCCTTGAATGTAAAATAAAAGTTGAAGAAAAAAATAAAAATAGAACATTCACTATCATTGTCATTACTTAATATTTTCCTGGTTATACTTTTCAGTATTTATTGTCATGTGAAAAATAAAATTGAAAAAGAGGCAAAAATATCATTATTTTCAGTTTATTTAATTATATATTTAGAAACTTTAAAATAAATAATGAATAACTATTAAAATCAGTAAGATATTTAAATAATGGTTTTTGTCACAAAGTTATTTTACAAAAATCAATAGAAATAATAAACAACTAGAGAGTATAAGAGGATATTCCATCTGGAAAAATCAAACAAGAAAGTAAAGTTTAAGACATCTACTTAATCAAATACAGAAACATCTCTAAAAGCAAATCTACTAAGTGAAGTAAATGTTAACTAAGGTAAATCTTTTATTCATTGATAAAATAAACAATATCATTATTACAGTATGTTATTCCTAAATTAATATATAATATTATGATTCTATTAAAATTATCAATAGTATTTTTAGTTAGGAAAATAATATTTTAATTTAACTTCTAAATAAATATGGAAAATAAATATTTAATTTGTGTTTATCCAAGAAAATTCTGAATATTATAATTGAAACCAGTGGATACTATTCCAAGAGAGTAGATGGATGTAAAATGCCACAGAATTAAAAAATGATTTTGTTCTGATACAGAAAAGAATAGATAGAGGCATGAAATAGGATCAAGATTTAGCAAGAGAATGAACTACTCACAGCATTTGTTATATACTAAAGGTAGCATTTTAAATTAGAGAGTTAAAAATAGATCATTCCATAAATAGCACTGGGACAAGTAGCAACATCATTTAACAACGACAACAACAAAATTCCAGATGTGACAGAGAATTAATGCAAAAAAAAATATGCAAACATGACTGACAAAAAGGAAACAATGCTTTAAAAGCATGAAAAAATACTAAACATATATGTTGCTCTCATATTAGAATGTGGAAAGCTTTACTGAAGAAGACATGGACCCAAAAAGTAGAAATAAAACAATTGCTAAAATTATTTACCTAAAAATTTAGAATATCTATAGAAAAAATATCATAAGCATATTTAAATGCAAGCATCACACTGAGGAATCTGTGGCAGACAGAATGCTAAAATATCCCCCAAATTTTACCCCTGATGACCACAGGTTTATATTAATACAATGCCCTCCTCTTTAGTGTGCATGGAGTTTATAATTTGCTTCTAACCAGTAGAATATGGCAAAGATTAGTGGATTTTTCCAATGTAATTAAGGTCTCTATTCAGTTGATTTTGAATTAATCAAAAGAGAAAAGCCTGCCCCAACTTATTAAAGTGAGCCCTTTTAAAGAAGCCCAGATATTTCCTGAAAGAAGAGACACAAAGCAGCAGGGATTTTTCTGCTGGCCTTGAGGAAATAAGCTCTCATATTGTGCAAGAACCTACGAAGGACCACATGGCAGGGGACCAGTTGTAACCTCCAGGACCTGAGACCGACCTTGACAATTTTACTTTGGAACATGAGACTGATACTCTGGGCTATAATTATAAATTATTTTAACCTGTTTGAATCCTTTATCATTCCATGTATTACTTTCTTCATCTATTTTTTTTTAAATCACAATCTAATTTATCCTTAAACATCCCTCAAGCAGGTAAGCAAGGGCTTATTAATCTTATATTTTAAAGGAGTACCTGAGGTGCCAAAAGCTTAAGTGACCTGGCTATGTGGTGGTTTCTATGCATATTTTGATGATTTCTCCCTATAACACCACATGAAAACTAAGGGGCTTCAGTGATTTTTCTGATGACCAAAACTCCTTTTGATTGGTTTGGAGAGTCTTTAAATTTTCATCTCTCTTACCATTCTGTGCAGTTTTGTTTCCTAATCCAAAGATTGACTGATAATAGATTAGAGGTGGGATTATAGGTGACTTTTACTTTCTTCTTTTTCTTTTTTGTTAGAAAAATTTTTTTACAATAATCATGAGTTAGATTTATAATCCCCAATCTGTCATTTTTACGTTTTCAAAATTTGCTTGAATGAACTTTAAAAGACTTCTTGATTAGATAATCATGTTTAACTCAGCCTTAAAAGTATGTATGCAAAGAGATTAACTGTACTAAGATAATATATTTCTAGTGAAAATCAGAGTAGACACTTAAAGCCAGATAGAAAATATCTCTGGGTGTTAGTTAAAAACATGGGCTCTGAAACTAGACTTTTGGGTTCATATTTCAGCTCTGTGTGACATAATAAGACTGAATAAGCATTTGGTGTTGGTACTTTTAATGACAATCAAACAACGTGATTAAGACGCAAAAACCTTAACACCAGCAAAACTTGTGGTGACAAACTGGCCTCACCATTATCAGTTGTACAGTCTTCTACAGAGTACTTAACCTCATTAAATCTCAAAGTTCTCATGTGTGAATAAGGACTATAACACTTTGTTTACAAAGTATACTGAATCAATAATGATTATTGTTCATTATTAATTAAATTTTAGGCATATATAAATTATTATTGCTATCATTGATAATTACAAAGCTTCATTATTCCATGTGACATAATGACATTCATGAAGAATTAATTAACTTGTGCATTATTCTGATTAGCCAATGCTGTGAACTAGTATTCACAAGATAATTCAGAGATGTCTGAGATATAAAGATAATTCCACCAGGGTCAGAAAAGTAAGAATATTAAAGAAAAGAGAGCTTCCTTGGTAAGCCACCATACAAAGATATTAGGTTGGTGCCTTACATATTCATTTAGCTTTGATGAGAGTCTCACAGTCTTTTAACCGAAGTTTATTTCAGAGAAAATATACAATTTATTAATCAATCTCCAAATCACCCTCATACTTAGAAGAGCTAACATCAGCTTCTCTAACTCACTTATCATCATCTACTGTCTTCTTCATTTAACAAATATTGACTGTGTACTTATCATATGTCAAGCATTGGTCTTGCGTCTAGAAATACATCAACAAGGAACAAGATAAACAAGTTCACATTCCTTGTCAAGTATAGAATACAAAGACAAGAATAAGATACAAATGGCCGGATGTGGTGGCTCAGGCCTGTAATCCCAGAACTTTGGGTGGCCAAGGCAGGTAGACCACAAGGTCAAGAGATCAAGATCATCCTGGCCAACATGGTGAAACCCCATCTCTACTAAAAATACAAAAATTAACTGGGCGTGGTGGCACGCTTCTGTAGTACCAGCTACTTGGGAAGCTGAGGCAGGAGAATTGCTTGAAATTGAGAGGTGGAGGTTGCAGTGAGCCAAGATCGTGCCACTGAACTCTACCCTGGCAATGGAGCAAGACTCCATCTCAAAAAAAAAAATAAATAAATAAATAAATAAAAAGAAGAAAAAGAAAAGAAAAAGAAAAAAACAAATGGGAATAAGACAACTTCAAGCAGTTTAAGCACCGTGAAGAAAACAAAACAGAATGATTTCATAGAGAGCGATTAAAGGAGGGTAGGGATGAAAGGCAAAATATTACAGATAGTGTTCAGGAAAGACCTTTCTAATACTATTATGCAGGAGATGAGATCTGAGTGGCTAAAAGAAATTATGTATGAAAAGATTGAAAGGATACATGTGCATAACGTGCAGGTTTGTTACATATGTATACTTGTGCCATGTTGCTGTGCTGCACCCATCAACTCGTCAGCACCCATCAACTCGTCATTTACATCAGGTATAACTCCCAATGCAATCCCTCCCACCTCCCCCCTCCCCATGATAGGCCCCTGTGTGTGATGTTCCCCTTCCCGAGTCCAAGTGATCTCATTGTTCAGTTCCCACCTATGAGTGAGAAGATGCGGTGTTTGGTGTTCTGTTCCTGTGATAGTTTGCTAAGAATGATGGTTTCCAGCTGCATCCATGTCCCTACAAAGGACACAAACTCATCCTTTTTTATGGCTGCATAGTATTCCATGGTGTATATGTGCCACATTTTCTTTTTCTTTTTTTTTTTTTTTTTTTTTTTTTTTTTTTTTTTTGAGACGGAGTCTCACTCTGTCGCCCAGGCTGGAGTACAGTGGCCGGATCTCAGCTCACTGCAAGCTCCGCCTCCCGGGTTTACGCCATTCTCCTGCCTCAGCCTCCCCAGTAGCTGGGACTACAGGTGCCCGCCACCTCGCCCGGCTAGTTTTTTGTATTTTTTAGTAGAGACGGGGTTTCACCGGGTTAGCCAGGATGGTCTCGATCTCCTGACCTTGTGGTCCGCCCGTCTCGGCCTCCCAAAGTGCTGGGATTACAGGCTTGAGCCACCGCGCCCGGCCATGCCACATTTTCTTAATCCAGTCTGTCACTGATGGACGTTTGGGTTGATTCCAAGTCTTTGCTATTGTGAATAGTGCCTCAATAAACATACGTGTGCATGTGTCTTTATAGCAGCATGATTTATAATCTTTTGGGTATATACCAAGTAATGAGATGGCTGGGTCATATGGTACATCTAGTTCTAGATCCTTGAGGAATCGCCATACTGTTTTCCATAGGGGTGTACCATCGGGGTATAATTGTATACCCATATGGAAAACAGTATTGCTGTTCCTCAGAACATTAAACATGTAATTACCAAAAAAAAAAAAAAAAAAAAAAAAAAAAAAAAAGAAAAAAGAAAAGATTGAAAGTTAAAGAATATTGCAAGGAGAAAAAAATATCATTAGAAAAAATACATTGAATGAGACTGATGGTATAAATGTGAGGTTTGATATTATAAAGTGAGATTGCAGGAGTAAACAATTACCAGATCCTCTGCAGTTGTGTAAAATGGCCCAAGCCTGAAAGTTAGCTGTCCTTTGTGTCTGAAGAGCTGTAGGATCAGTTTGCCTGTAACTGCTGCTACCTAGCAACTGTGGAACACCATGTTGGCTGTGATCCTGCAGTGTTGTAGGGATGGAATTTCCTGGAATCGACTGCAATCAGATGAATTTGCTTGAATAACAGACTCTAGGGTTTTATTGCCTCTATAAGTGGTTTAAAGATGTCAGATGGTTTGCTTTGCTTACACTTTAAGAAAAGTGCATTATTTATAAAACTCAATAACTAAATAAGTAGATAATGATCTTTCTTAAGCTAACTTTATGTGTGAGAATGCATGTATATGGGTATCTGTGGGCGAATGATTTAAGAGGCTACAAGGAAGAAATCTTATTATATATTTTTTTATATTTTTCCCTCTAAAGGCTCCATAATTGTTGTTACATATGGTATTAAGAAATCTTATTATATATTTTTTTATATTTTTCCCTCTAAAGGCTCCATAATTGTTGTTACATATGGTATTAAAAAATAATGCCTTATACTGTCCCCTCTCATGTTAGATCTTAAAAATATTTTCTTTAACAAGTTCTAAATCTTAAATGGACTGTTAAAGGAAAACAGATGTATATGGAATACTCCAGGAGTAACTACAGGGTGTAGCATACGATTCTCTTCAGCTTTTCTGATCCACTCACATGTGTCATTCAAAATAAGCACTCAGTATCTCAACTTCAAAGCAAAAAGACTGCTTTGAATGTGGGGGAAAAAAAGAAGGTAATAGCCGACTGATTTTTCCTTCATCACAATTTCTTTTATCTCCCAAGTCAAGAGCCTCTCAAGAAAAAAAAATAAGAATAATAAATAAATAAATAAAACAAAACTATTCTCCATTATAATGGCTTTTGCTAGCAGTAGATGTGGATGTGACTCACTTGGAATGTTTTGATTGCTGCAAATTTCCCATTTCAGTGGCTTGTTATGTGTCGATAAGCATTCTTTCTCTAGGTATGGTAGTAAAGATAATCCTCATCAAATCCTTTGCTGTTTACCATTTGCACTGTAGTTTGAGTTCAAGAATGTGAGAGTGGGCTGGGCACAGTGGCTCACACCTGTAATCCCAGCACTTTGAGAGGCCGAGGGGGGTGGGAATTATCTTTATATCTCAGACATCTCTGAATTATCTTGTGAATACTAGTTCACAGCATTGGCTAATCAGAATAATGCACAAGTTAATTAATTCTTCATGAATGTCATTACGTCACATGGAATAATGAAGCTTTGTAATTATCAATGATAGCAATAATAATTTATATATGCCTAAAATTTAATTAATAATGAACAATAATCATTATTGATTCAGTATACTTTGTAAACAAAGTGTTATAGTCCTTATTCACACATGAGAACTTTGAGATTTAATGAGGTTAAGTACTCTGTAGAAGACTGTACAACTGATAATGGTGAGGCCAGTTTGTCACCACAAGTTTTGCTGGTGTTAAGGTTTTTGCGTCTTAATCACGTTGTTTGATTGTCATTAAAAGTACCAACACCAAATGCTTATTCAGTCTTATTATGTCACACAGAGCTGAAATATGAACCCAAAAGTCTAGTTTCAGAGCCCATGTTTTTAACTCTGAGGTCGAGAGTTTGAGACCAGCCTGACCAAAGTGGAGAAACACCGTCTCTACTAAAAATACAAAATTAGCTAGGCATGGTGGTGCATGCCTGTAATCCTAGCTACTCAAGAGGCTGAGGCAGGAGAATTACTTGAACCCAGGAGGCGGAAGTTACAGTGAGCTGAGATTGCGCCATTGCACTCCAGCCTGGGCAACAAGAGTGAAACTCCATCTAAAAAAAAAAAAAAAAAAAAAAAAAAAAAAATAGAATGTGAGAGTGATTGGCAAAGCTAGCACCACACTTTTTAAATTTCTTTTCATGCACACTGTTAGACTACATTTTCCAGCTTACTTGCACACAGATTTGACAATTTTGACATATTGCTAGCCAATGGAACTTAAGCAAAACAGGTATCTATCACTTTCTGAACTGACCCATAAATATCTTATATGTGCAACTTGCAACAGTGTTGTGTCAGCTGTCAAACTGATGAAAGTGAATACTGTAAGCCCAAAAGCCATATATTGGAGATGGTGGAGCCACAGGTGAAAGGGCCTAGACCCTAAATCATCTTGTGTAGAGCCACTTATTGATCAGAAACACTCATTTGTAAACTTTTTATGTGAACAAGAAATAAATTTCTCTTGTGTTTCAGTCATTTTTTATGTATTCATCTTAACAGTGGTTATACAAAGAAAAGAATAAGTATTTTTAACTAAGAAAAAGAAGATATGAAGTTATCTATTTTCTGCAACATCTAAAAAACTGATGTAAACAAAAACCAGGAAGTAGTCTAATAGGTTCTAAAACATCTAATTCTTCAGAGACACGCTCTTACAATGAAAATCTTCCTCTAGGAAAAACAAATCTTCCAACACTTGCTGGAAAGCCATTTTATAATTACAAGGTAATTTATTGCCAAAGAGACATAATAACGGATAAAATTGGATTACCAGAAAAGAAAAAGTAGGAAAAAAGTAATTAATAATATTTGTGGCTAAGATAAATAGGTCCACGTAATAGTAAAATTATTTTTTGCCTTTAAACTACCTCTAAACTCCTGGGATCACAGTCTTACATATTGGCATAATAAAAGGAGATTTAAAGATTAAAGCTCATATCTGATTATGTTAAATGAAAATATTGCAAAAAAGACTCCAGTTAAACTTTACAAGGGATGTTTGTGATATTCAGCGTGAGATCATTTTACGCTTCTCTAATTTGGACTATGAAATGAAGTTCAGTCAATATTTACAGCTTGTAAACATCCCTATCTAAAAGCTGGTATCTTATACAAAGGCAATGTAATGATATAAGAAGTTAATAAAAAGAATGAAGGTTACAGGGGATTCAAACCATAGGCTATAAACTAGGATTTCTGGCAAAGAGAAGTGAGACAGTTCCTCTTTTCTAAGTTGAATATCACAATTTAAAAGAACAGCAAACTAAATTTGACTACACCAACACTGTTAACAACACACAGAGCATAATCAGTTGATACAGATTGTATTATTTGGCAGTAGAGAGGGACTGATGAGGGATCCAACAGGTAATATATGTAGTAATTAACAAAATGTCTTTGGAAGGTTTAATGACTTAGATTTATTCTGTCATTTCCCAACCTCAGGTCTTTGGTTAATTTATTTCACATTATTGAACCTCACAAGCCTTATATGTAGTGTGTGACTTGAAATAATACACATCTTATAATACACCTGAAGCCTAAAGGAGATAATACATGTATGATACTTAACATGGTGTTTGACACATTGTAAGTTCTCAATAAATGTTAGAGATTTTCTAATAATCTTTCTTCTTCTTTTTTATATAATTTTGACAATAACTATTATTTTTACAAAAGTGTTATACAATTTTTCATAAAAGATGAGGAATAAAGAAAAACACAATGAAATGAGTATTGAATCTTTGTCAAGCATTTTCAAATTGTCAGGCCCCTTTTAAAGCGTTTCTCACATTTAACTCATTTATCTCTAGAAGCTATGCAGTACAAATATTTAGATTCCTTTTTATTATGAGAAAAATAAGACTCTAAAGGGTAATATAAATTGATGAAGCTCAAAGGATCAATATCAGAATAAATTAAAAATGATTCTCAAGTGTGAGTTTCTAAGGACCACAAAAGTGTCCTCCATAATGCCACTAACCAGAACTCCCACCACTAGCCTACAAACTTGGCCACGTTGTGTTTGGCATATGTCTCAAAAGTGTTTTCTTCAGATCATTGATGATGGTTTTTAACATGTTGTTTGCAAGAGTTTCTTAGGACTGCCATAACAGAGTATCATACACTGAATGACTTATTCTCTTACAATTCTGAATGCTAGTTAACCTGAAATCCAAGATGTTGGTGGGGCCATGTTCCCTCCAAACCTTCTAGGAGAGAATCTTTCTGTGCCTCTTCCAGCTTCAAGTAAGTCTTAGGCACTGCATTGTGGTAGCATAAGACCAAGCTCTGCCTCTCTCTTCCTATCACTGCCTTACCTCTGCGCCTGCTTCTTCCCATGGTGTTCTCTATATGTCTCTCTCTCCTCTTCTTACAAGGTACTTGTCTATTGGATTAACATCACAGTCTACTCCAGTATGACCTCATCTTAACTTATTACATATGCAACCATCCCTTTTTCCAAATAAGGTCACTTTATAAGGACTTTCTTTGGGGGCCTTTGGGGGTAAAGAGTTGGACTATGGCATATCATTTTAAGGGAGACAGTTCAACTCAGACAAACCTTATAATAATATCTAAAAGCAGATTAATTTTTAAATGTATATACTTTTAAAGTGTTTGGTACTTATTAGGATAGTGAGGAGACTGTTACATTTTGGCGATTATTTTTTCATGCCAGAAATATATTTTTGTCCTAAAATATACTGAAAAATTGTAAACTATGTGTAAGTGAATGGTTATTTTATTTTTATTTCCCTGGATTATCTGGACATATAGGTTAAGTTTATTCTTGGTTTCTCCAATCTACATATTTTTGCTAATGGACAGAATGAACTAGAAACAAAACCCAAACTAGGCTCATTTTTATCATTGATGGTATGAAATGAAGTAGTAATGAGATTAGAAAATAAAGTCTAGAGATATTTCTTCAGCCAAACCTGAGAAAGTTGCCAAAATGAAAATGATTTGAAAGTAAAAATAAAGTAAATCCAGAGTGAAAACCATTTATTCAGCACCAAATGAGGTGTCAGCATCTTTAGCTTGGGTATTCTTTCTGTTCTGTATTTCCTTTGTAGCTTCATTCAGTTCTTCCTATCCAATCGCCATAGAACATGAATAATACAAGCGTGGATCATTTAATTCTATCAGGATAAACACCTACAAACAAGATGGAAGGTCCAACAGCATTCATCCACTCATCGTCAATTATTTATTGAAATCTTTCAAAAACAGAGTATTATTTTAGGTATGGGAGGTGATTACAAAATGATGAAGAAACTTTCCTAGACCTTAAAGATCTCAGAAACAAATTGAGGAAAATTCACACTTGTAACCATGTAATTGCAGGACTCTACAGATTTGTTTATTTTTAATTCATTTTATACTAAAAAGGATTTATGGAGCTTTAAAAATACACAGTATGTAATGACATATTTTTTCAAAAAGGCTTTAGAAAAATAGTCTAAAATAATGAAATTAGCCTACATCTTAATAAATTATTGATAGTCACGGGTAACTAATTTGGAGATATCTTTTGTAACCAACTCAAGGCATATATTATCAATGTCTCTTCAACTAAAAGTATATCTGTACATATTGTTTTCATTTCTAGAATAGCAAATAGACCTGGAAGTAAACATAGTTAAAAAATTAACAATTATTCTGAAGCACTTTGGAGAAAAGAAATAACTATTACTTAGGTATAGAATATTTACAAAAATAAAAGAGTTCATCAATAATTATACCTTTGGTGAGCATTTAGTACTTACTGGCAAGCATATTTCTTAAAATTCATCAGTTATCATTTGTAGACTTTTTAAAATAAGATATAGATATTCAAGATGTTATATTTAATACATGTGTATACATAGATACTTGTGTTTATATTAACATATATTTTGTAAAGTAAATATAAACTGTGTTTTGAAGAATACACACACAGAAAAGCATAAATCACAAGTGTACAACTAAATGAACTTTTGCAAATTGAACACAACTGTGTACCCATCAGCCAAAGAGAACATTATTAGCATCCAAGAAAACTCCCTCATAACTTCCTCTAATTTATAATCCCATGTGTTAATTAATTTAAACATACAGGTTAGTTTTATCAATTTTTAACTAATGAAATTGTACATATTTATCTATAGTGTTACATATGATTTTGTTTATTCTCAATCTGTACACAGCTGTATGATGTTCTGTTATATGACTCTGCCACAGTTATTTCATCCATTATACTCTTGGTACATATTTGGGTATTGAGCGTAATAGACCACTAGCTAATTAATCATTATATCTCTGATATTGATTTTTTTTAATTTTAAAACATATACTTTATAAATATTCTTAAAAACTATTAACAACTTCATGCATTATTTAAAACATATGCAGTACAAGCAAATCTATTGCAAATAGCAGAATGAATCTTGAAAAATCAATATTTTTACATGTGAAAATCAAAATTTTATTGTACAGTGTTCTATTTCAACATTCAACAATTAATCATAAAACTTTTCCAAGGTATTCAACTTCAAAATTGCTTGACTGTTAAAGGGCTTGTTCTGACATCTTATTCAGAAATGCCGTATTATTCATGATATGTGTAGAATGAATTTTCTCTAGCCTGATGCGGATTGTAAAGAATCCAAGATCATGCATCATGATTAAAGAGAAACTTAACAGTTAAATCCTTAAATACATGTGACAAGGAATAAAACTACTCATTTACATTATCCAAACTACTTCTTGGCTTGCTGTCACTAATGTTCAATCAGATGAAGACTTCTGACAAGATATGTTGCCTCTGAATTAGAAAGTCCATCCATATTATGGCTTCCAATGAAAACATAGATGTCAGTTGAGATGGTCTAAGTCTTCGAGGCTGCTGAGAATATTTCTCCTTTATAATTCAGATAAACTGATGTCTCTTCATCCACTCAGTCGGACACCCAAAACCCTTCTTTTATCTTCAGATGATTGTCTTCTTGGTTCAGGCAGAGAGGAGGAATTCCTTTTCTCTTAATCTCCTCTGACCCCACTTTTTAAACGCCAAATTAGGGCTATCATAGAAATTTTGCTTCAACAAAAATACATTTAACTTAAAAGGAAAAAATTCTCTCCATTACTGCTGCAAGCTGATTGCATCAGTTGTAGTTTTAAATTGACATTTCTTTGCTTCCTTTCTCTATTGCATTTATTCTTTATAATTATTTATAATAAATGTTATAATACACTGTATATCCTGCACTGGATGTATTTATATCTTTTTAAAATTTAGTTTAAGGCTTATCTTCCAACCTCAGGATTGATGGACTCCTGTAAGGATACAGTTCTTGGTCAACTTCAGTAATTCAGAAATTCATAGAATTGTTTTCAAAATATTGTGTCTAAATTTACTCTTAAAGGGGATCATGCTCCTAAAATAATTCAATGAGATTGAATCTCAGTTCTGAAATTTTTAGCTAGATGGCTTTTGGCAAATTACTTAAACTCTCTTCCTTAACTATAAAAGGAAATCGTAATGGGATCTACTCCATAGGGTTTCTGTGAGTTAATTTATGTAAAGTACTTAATTCGTGCTTGCCACATAATAAGCATCATGTATGTACTGATTATTATTATTATTATTAAATGTTTCTGAAATACCATGCACAAACATTACTCATAAAATTTCAAACTAAAAGAAAATTGGAGTAATGTGGTCTTAGAACCAGAGAGATTTTGACTTCTACCTCTACCCTTTAACAACTATGATATTTTTAGCTATTATATAAACCACCTGGGCCTCAGTTTCCTGATCTGTAAAATGGGCACAATTTTTCCTACCTAGAAGAGTTGTTCCAATGATTCAATGATGTAATTAGTGGCATGCTGCAGCATATATACACTAGATCTCCAGTAACAGGCCTTTTCTTTATTCCATTTGTTTAACACCTGAGTAGGACGTTTTTTATAGCCTACAGTTACTTGAAAAGGGCAAAATAACCAGTGTTCAAGGTGTTAGTAGATTAGAGATAGAGAGCAAAATGATCACACCTAAACATTTCACATTTTATTCTGTACTCCTGCTCAACAAACCAATAGAATGTAGGACCTTTAAAAAAATAAAATCTAGTGCACAAATAAAACATGACACTTTTGTTCCTAACGGTTTTCCATCACTGCAAGATTTATGTTTATATTCAGCCATAAAGATGGATCTGTACCTCAGGCTGGCAAGATTTATAAAAATGAGACCGGCTCAAAATAAAATTCTAGCAATGACTTGTAATTACAGACTAAAGTTTCTGTCATTTCAGAAAAATACAGGTGAAAATGTCATGCAATTCTCCAATTATTTTCTTTACTTATATTTTCAATTGTTGTAAAATAGATGACTTGCGGAGAGCCAAAGAATTCAGACCGCCAGGTGGGAGGGGTTTCCTGGAGAAACTCCAACCAGTCTGCCCAATGAGGTGGAGCCTCGGGAACTTCAGGACATTTGCAGCAGGGAGGAGAGGGAGGAGACTAGCCCCTTCTCTTCCTGTGTGGGAACCTGGAATTCAAGCTGTAGGTGGGAAGCACTCTAACAGGGACTCTGGCCTAAAAAAGTCCCTGTTTCAGAGCAAGAGTCTGTCTCAAAAAAAAAAAAAAAAAAAAAAAAAAGAAAGAAAGGAAAAAAAAAAGGCCGTGTTTCTCCCCTTTTTTCTTTTCACCCAATAAAACCCTGCTTTACTCACCCTTTAAACCTTCTGTGAGCTTAAATTTTTGTGGCCGTGGGATGGACAAGGACCCCGTCTAGCTGAACTAAGGAAACATCCTACAACAGAATGATCAGAATTCTCAGAAGCATGGTATTTACTTGTTCTACTATAAGGTTATTGACTTAAAACATACCGTGCTAGAAATTCCATATGTATAATCATTTGTTGATTACTTGTACTAATGGAAGAGAGGAAGAATTACTGGTACTATTAAATAGTATCTAAAAAACATCATGCAATTATTCATTGCAAGATAATTAAAATAAATAATTATCCATAAATATACATTGTTTATGTATATCAAATACAACTGAAAATCACGCACTGTTCCTTTTTTTAAAAAAGTGGGTAAATGAATTAATGAATATAAAGTGAGAATCAGAACACTATTTTATCTTTTAATTTCTTTTTTTAAAATTTATTTTTTTATTATTATTATACTTTAAGTTCTAGGGTACATGTGCATAACGTGCAGGTTTGTTACATATGTATACTTGTGCCATGTTGCTGTGCTGCACCCATCAACTCGTCAGCACCCATCAACTCGTCATTTACATCAGGTATAACTCCCAATTCAATCCCTCCAAATGTCCATCAGTGACAGACTGGATTAAGAAAATGTGGCACATATACACCATGGAATACTATGCAGCCATAAAAAAGGATGAGTTTGTGTCCTTTATGTATGCAGCTGGAAACCATCATTCTTTTAATTTCTAAAACTATAATAATATCATTTCTGAAGAGATAAAGTAGTTTTTGTGCACTCAAGTTTTCAAAGTTTTTAAATAATAGGGAATCATATATTTCCACAACACCTGTACAGTACAACATTTTTCTTTGAATTATTTCTTACTAAATAGACTTGCTATTTAGGTATCTTGAGCCTGCAATTCAACTGAGGTCAAAATACAAGAACTTTATTTTCTTGACTGTAATGCAACAGGGAATTCAAACCAATTTTTAATTTTGGACGAATTGGACCCTTGTCCTAAGATTGCTTTACGTCTAAATTCTTTGGGGTTGAACTCAGCATTCACATTCCCCATTTTCCGCATGTCTTCCTGAGACTAATAAGATGAGCATATTGGAATAGCATAACTCAAGGACCAGTTGATTAACCTAGCAACAAAGGTCAACTCAGGAATGTTTGGGAAGTGAAATAACGTTAATATTTTAAAGGTTTCTTATTAATAGTAAATTTTTTAACAAAAATAATGACCCTGATCTTCTTTTTCATATTATTTGGAGACATCAATAATTATGTTCTTTTTATAAATTCCAATGTTCCTACATGTTAGCACCTAAAAATTCCCTTGTCTCTCTCAGAAACATCCACCCCAATGCTTCATGAATCACTGATTTTCTGATTATTCTCAAGTCTTTAGGACTACCTCGGATCACTGTAAGGCTCTTCCGATCTAAGAGAGCTATCTCAAATTCAGGAAAGACAAACTTGTCATCTTCCTTTCCCCACTCCAACAAAACATGTGTCTGCCTATGCTGTCTTATTTAGTTACTGGTGTCCTATGTTATTCATCCTGTTTCTGAAACCAGAAGCATAGACATAATCTTAAAATCTTGTTTCTTCCTTTATGGTTTACATCTAATTGATCACTGGGTTTTATTTATTCAATCCTCCTAAATGGCTTTCAAATCTGTGTATGCCCACATTTCCTGCACCTAGTTGAGATAACATCGTTTGTTGCTAGGATCACTGCAACAACATCCCTAGTTGTCCTTTTATTTCCCTACTTTCCATTACCCCCACTGTAGTCAGGGTGATTGTAAAATGAAACTCTGGAAATATTATTACCATTAGTACGTCTTTACTGTTTCTCCAAAGCAGTTAAAGTCCACACTTCTTATGTTAGCTTCCATGATTCTCTGACTTGACCCTTCCTTATCTCTTCAACATAAAATCCCCATCACATCAACAATTAATACTTCAGCTCCGTGGTACTCCTGTGACTCCTTTTCACTCACATGCTTGACATACCGTGTTTCTGAAGAATCTTTTTGTTTCCTTCCCAACACATTGTCATCATTCAGTTCCTAGTCTAGATGTTCTTTGCCTTGAGGAGTCTTTTTGTGAACACTGTTCCTCACCATTCACCCCAAGGGCAGAGTGATGAGGACAGAGTAAAAATGCCTAATACATAATCTTCCTTAAAAGGCTCTTACAGTAACAACATGATTAAAATGACTGCTTACATTTACTGTTAATTTAATGTAAATGGACAACATTAAAAAAAACTTTCTGCAACTTAATGTTTTGTCATAAAGATTTTAGACAGATAATAGTAATCTTACATGATTATTTAAAATGAATCAAAGATCACCAAAACTGGAGAAAGAAAAATTAAAAGTTGTATATAAATGGATTCTAGTAGAAAGATTAAGCTGTAGCTATTATTATCAAATTGGTTTTAAATCCCAACTTTAATGTTTACTAGCTTTAAAAATGTCAGAACGTAACTTAATTCATGTGAATTTTGGTGTTCTTTCTTGAAAAAGAACAGTGATGATATACCTCTCATAGGGTTACTATGATAAATAAAGGAGTTAGTACTGAAAAAGTTCTTATAGGCACTGTCCAGCACATAGCATTCATCCAATAAATGCTGTTAGTAGTAGTAATTTTAGGATGAGTAAAATCCTATAAATAAAAGTAGTTCATAACATTCAATATCTTTTATGAATTCTGAAAAGTCAGCATCTCTGGAAAGATGTTTTCTAGAGCAAAACTGAACAATGATATAAAGGATCTCTTTCACAGAGGTCCTTTATCATTCTAAATGAAACCACCTTTCATTGTTCTGTAACTTTTATTTCTGGAAGTAGTGAATTGCTAAAGAAAGATATATGAGAATTCTGTCCAGCTTATATCTTGATCAGAATCATTTATAGTCTTCAAAATCTACCTTTTATATTGTACATAATGTATAGTATTAAATTTGAAAGACACTTTCTATCATCATAACAATAATAGCAGTACCTCTGGGAAACATTAATTTTTAATGGAATGGTTATAAAAATCAAAAGGCTGTTTTTATTTAATATAAAAATGATTTCCAACAAGCCAGTCAGGCTTCAACAGCAATTCATGAAAATCAATTTGGTTATGTGATGCAAATTTCAAGAGCACAGTAGTACATTTTATCTGTTCATCTATTTGTTAAGCATTTATTATGCAGTGTTATTATAATTACTTCTTATGATCTATGTTGTGCAAGATCTGTCCCCTGACTCTAACTATATCACGTCCCTTCTTACCCTGCTCTAGTCATTGCAGTTTCTTTCTTGAATAACTCAGTCCCATTCCAACTTTTTACATACTATTCTGTGAGGAATGGATAGCTATTGTCACCATAAAGTTTCTTCTCATGCTCCCAGTGTTTTCATCAGCATCATCTTTTAGAATGTGATTTTGACCAAATTTTAAGAAGTAGTTTTCTCCTGTTATATTTTCCATATTCAGCTATTCTTTTGTGTTCCCTTCATGCCATTTCAATCACAATTTTAACGTTTGTTACTTTTAGTTTTTCTTGTTAAACTACATGAAGGAAAAGATGATGTCTGTCTCATTTGCCAGTCTATCTCTAGGATCTAGCATGTTACCCAATATCTAGTATGTGCTCAATAAAAACGTGTCAAGTGAATGAATTAACACAATGTGCTTTCTCATGAATTCAAGAAAAGGAAGTTGTGTAGGTCAGGGGTCCCCAACTCCTAGGCCGGGACTATTACAGTTCCCTGACCTATTAGGAAACAGACTTCACAGCAGGAGGTGAGTGGCCAGCAGGAAATCATTATGCCTGAGCTCTGCCTCCTGTCAGATCAGCTGCGGCATTAGATTCTGATAGGAGCTCAAACCCTATTGTGAACTGCATGTGTGAGGGATCTAGGTTCTGTGCTCCTTATGACAATCTAATGCTTGATGATCTAATGTGGAACAGTTTCATCCCAAAAGCACCTACCACCCAACACCTGTGGAAATATTGTCTTCCACAAAACTGGTTCTTGGAGCCAAAAATGTTGGAGACCATTGGTGTAGGTCACAGAAAACTGAAGATGGATGGCATATCATAGATATTGGTCACCATGAAGAATTCCCAAATTGATTAAATGGTTAAATAGAGAAGGGGTTACAAAGAAATACGTATGTGATATTTCGTTTGATTCTTCTATGAGACAACTGTTTGTAAGTTCAAAAGCCACAGAAGGACATCAAATTAACATCAGTAGGTTTAATGACATAAAACTTGAATGCATTCGAAGTAATGTAATATAAAAATTTTTTAAAAACTTGGGGGAAATACCAAAAACACAAATGGTAGGCAATAGTCCAATTCTTAAGTTACAAGTACATCATTTAAATTATTAAGAAGAATACAATTATGTCAAAATGAGTAAGTAATCGACCATAAATGTAATAACTCTAAAATTGTCAACAGTAATTGTGATTTTACTATGTGCTGTGTTCGAGACACTGCATTATGTTTTATGAACATTACTTCATTTAATTCCCTGATAATCATACGAGATAGATAACATTATTAAGAATATGTTATAGAGGAGGAGTCTGAGGAACAGGGAGGCTAATTAATTTACCCAGCATTACACACATTTGCAATGGGAATAGATTTAAACTCAGCACTTTCTCACAAAAAGTTCTAATTTATAACAACTCTGGTAGATTGACAATTGAAAAATGGGGAAGTATAAAAAGGAAAAAAGTACAAGTCCACAAATAAGTAACGGATGTCACTCTTATTCCTGATCATTTTTGCACACTCCCTTCCTTGCAAGGCACAACCTAGTTAAATCCAAACTACGATCTACACTGCTCCTGATTCCATGTAGCTGAACACACTTATATTAGCATATAAACATGGTGAAATTTTTCCCATTTTTTAAAAAAGCCTTCGCTTTTATTTTCTGACTATGTGCTGTCCCATTTACTCAGACTTCTATGAAACAAACTCTGAAGAATCTTTATCTTCTCAGTATCCAATTTCTTTGTCAATCTTTCTCTCTTAAATTTACTTGTCTGGCTTTGACTTTTCCACTCTTCAGAAACTACTCTTGTCAAGTATACCAATGACCTTCACTTGGCTACATCTAGTGGTCACTTTCAGTCTTCATTATATTAGACCATTCTGTAGCATTTAACCAAGATAAGTGCTCACCCTTATCCTTGATAAATTTTCTATATACACCTAGCTTTCAGAACACCATACTCTTGATTTTTCTGCCCCTCCAAAATTTCTTTTCATTTTCTTTTGTTTTCTGTGCTCCTTCTCACCAAACTCTTAATATATGAGTGTTCCCAGTTGGAGAATTTTATGTTTTCTGTCTGAATCCAGCCCCAAGGAGACCCCATCTATATGCTGACAATACCCAAAATTAATATTTGCATCTGGGACCTCTCTGCAGGACACTAGATGATATATAATTTTATAACTTCCTGTGTGATATCTCTACTTACACATCTAGCAACTTTCAAAACTAAACATATCTGAAGAAAAAAAAAAAACAACAGGCTACGCTCCTTTATTCCCATCTCAGGTAAGAGAAACTCCATCCTCTAGTTGCACAAAACAAACAAACAAACAACAACAAAAAACCTTGTTTTTCTGTTTCATTTTGAATAGTTTCTTCTGCTCTCTTCAAATTTAGTAAGCTTTTCTTTTGTCATGTTTAATCTGCCATTAATTCCATCTAGCATCTTTATCCCCTGAGTCATTATATTTTTTTTTCTGGAAGTTTGATTGGATCTTATCTATATTTTCTATGTCTCTATTTACCTATTTATTTAAACATATGTAATACAGTTATAATAGCTATTTCAGTAGTCATTTTCTGTTAATCTAAAGGCCATGTCAGTGTTTATTGACTGATTCTTCTTGCCATTTTGTGTTGTGTTTTCCTGCCTTGAGTCATACTTGACTATATGTCAAACATTGTGGATTTTACCGTATTGAGTGCTAGATACATTTTCATTCCTATAAGTTCTTGAGCTTTGTTTTGGCATGCAGTTTGTTACTTGGAAACACTGATTTTTTTCATGCTTTGCTTCTATGATTTTTAGGTAGTTCTGGAATGGAGCTGAGTGTCTGGCTAATTATTCTACACTACTTGAGCAAGAGCTTCCTGAGTTCTCTACTCAATGCCCTATGTATTATACGTTTCATGAGTCTGGCTCATAGGAATAAGCATTGATACCAGCCTTATTTGAGAATGGCTAATATTTCCTTGGTCCATTTTGAAAGTTCTCTTCCAAGATGAGAGTAGCTTCCTCTGATATTTGCTCTGATGAATAACTTTCAGAAAACTCAAGGAGAACCATCTGCATATCTCCTGGGATCTCTCTCTCTGTGCAATTCTCTCTTTTCTGGTGATCTATTGTATTAGTCTGTTCTCACACTGCTATAAGGACATACCTGAGACTGAATAATTTATGTTAAAAAGAGCTTTAATAGATTCAGATTTATGTGGCTGGTGAGGCCTCACAATCATGGCAGAAGGTGAAGGAAGAGCAAGGCAGGTCTTACATGGTGGCAGGCAAGACGGTGTGCGCAGGGGAGCTGCCTTTTATAAAACCATCAGACCTCGTGACGTATTCACTATCATGAGAAGAGCACAGGAAACCCCCCACCTCCTGGCACCAGGTCCCCTTATGACATGTGGGGATTATGGGAGCTGCAACTCAAGATGAGAATTTGAGTGATGACATAGAGAAACCATATCATCTGTCCTATGAACTATAGTTGGCTTAGTTACTCTGGACTCTCAGCTCTATCTTCTAAACTCATAAAATTTAGCCTCTGCTTCAGTTGTCTTTCTATGACTACAGCCTAGAAACTCTCTCAAAGCTATAGTACTCACTTCATTTTTTTTTCTTGCCTTTAAAGGATCTCTGTCATCTGTGACCTGAGGTCTAGTGTCAAAAACGCCACTTCAGCCTTTGTCTGATTTTTGGCAGGGGAGGAATTTTTCGGATGTGAGGGCAAATCACATCACTGTTACTTTAATTTTATCAGAAGCAAAGGTTAAGAATTTAAGTGAAGAAAATAAAATGGATATAATAATTTCCAATGTAGCCGTGTAACATATACGTGTTTCTTAATACAATATTGACTTTTGAAATACTTATTCATCTTTAAACTAAATTTCCTATATAACTTCATTTTCATATTCTTATAATACTTGTTTCATTTAAATTTTTCTAAAACATACTGTTTATAGTCATGTGAATTAATTATAATAAATGGGAAATAAAAACATTTCCTTTTAACTTTTATTGGCTAGACCAATTAATTCCACTTGTTCCTTAGAGAAAGAAAGAAAATAGATTATAACTTGTAATTTGAGATATTTAGATGAAAATAGTTTGTGAGATAATTTAAATTAACTTTTATAAAAAAGAGTCTTGTTTTCCAATCTTGATATCTAATACTGGATGGTACTTCGGTAATCTACCAAAACAATGCCCAATTTAAATTATTTTGTAAAATTCCAGTTGACACAAATGTGAACAAATATAAAAGTGATGATTAATTTTCTGTCAGTAACAATACTATTATGCTTTACTTCATTTGACAGATTATTGACTCACAAAAAAATTAAAAATGACTTTATATAATTTTGTTATTTTTATGTATGTCTCCAAAAGTATAAATAAGCCAAACAATACAGACAAAACAGGTAATATAGGGAAGTGAGATTTAAAGATCCAGTTTGATTGGTGATATCAGGACAAAAATATTTTATGAAGTGAAAAGAATGCGCTTTGTAATGATTCAATGAGAAGTTGACTCAACTGGGAAAGGAAAAATAAGTTTAGGCACAGCATGTATTTGACTTTAAGCAAGTGACTTAAATTCTCTGAGCAGAGGTATCCTCATCTATAAAATGGCATCATTAATATGTATGTACAAATTTGGAGTGGAAATTAAATGAGGTGAATACATAGTTCAGAGTTTCATACATGCATACTCATATACACTCACATTTCATAGTAGTAAACACTTTGATATATAAACTATAACCTAAAAAATGAATCAAAATTTGTTCTGAAACATATGATTTACAAAATATATTTATATGAAAGTTTGGCTGCCCAAAGTGCCTTCCCATTAAATTATTTTTTAATTTAATTTCCAAAATGAGGAAAAATTTCCTTTAGACATGTGAAGATTCACACGTTATTCTTGCTGTCAGTGGATATTAATGAACACTGCTATGACTGAAATTTTTATTTACAAGTTAAAGAATAAACAACCAGTATAGCATAGTGTATTGGAGACAATATGCTCTGTATACTATATTTTAAGTAATTGTTGAATATTTTTAGGTGCTAAAACCATAAGTCTTCCCAAAAAGGAAATGAACCATGAAATAAATAAATCAATCACAATAAAGACAACAAATGCATTATGGAAAGACGTTGCCTGAAAATATAATAGGGTGGGAATTTGAAGGGAATTCTAACATAATATAACTAGATTCCATGTTAAACATCATTGTAATGAATTACCAGGCTACCAAGAAGGAAATACCATATCTATGGAACATCTTCTATAAGTGGAAAACAAACACAAACCAAGCCACAATTACTAGCAAGCTGTAAAATGTGGGGACCTGAAGCAAATACTAATATCAGCTTAAAGACTCAACCTTGAACTTAAGTTAAAGTCGTGACCATAAGGCAGAGTTTCCTATAATCACCCTCCTTTAGAGGACCAAAACCATCTCAGGAAAATAATACCCCTGGAATCATGCAAAATGAAATGCAAATTTTCTCTGGAATAAAGAATACCTAAATAAGCCAACAGAATTCCCACAAATTAGGATGAAAAGATGTACATTTATAATCAAATATGACCAAGCATATAAAAAAATATGGAGCCATTAGGGTCAGAGAAATAAAACAAACAGACATCCCTAACCAATTTAAATTCTCAAAAACACTTCAGATATTAGAACGTAAGATAAATAATAAAAGTAATTATGTGGAAAACATTTTATTAAAAATGAAAGATCAAATTAAAGACAAGTGATTAGGAAAGTAGTGAGTGTAAGAATTTCCAGGGAGATATGAAAATGAATCATAGAGAATTTTAGAAACATAAGACATAATTTTTAAATTAAAACATCAATAGATAAATTTAACAGATTAGATAAAGCTGAGGAAAAATATAGTGAAACAGAAAGCAAATCCACAGGAAGTATTCAGAATGCAATGCAGAGGGCAAAGAGAAGAAAATTATTAAGAAAAAAACGGGTAAATCAATATAAACGATAAAGTACAGTATTCCAATATAAATCTAATTAGACATTTAGAAATGAGATTAGCAAAAATGGAAGAGACCTGAGCTTTGAAGAGAATATGACTGGGTATACTCCAGAATGATGAAGGGCATAAATCCATAGAGACAGAAAGAACCAGATACATTAAGCAGGATGGGGGAAAAAATATCTTTGTAAACTACAGAACATCAAACACAAAAAGTATATTATAAAAAAAAAATTCAATAATATTGAAATTGGACTGTCTACCAAGCAGTGTAAGCCAGACAACATTGGGAAAATTATCAAAGATTTGAGGACAATTTTAAAGGAAAAAATGAACGGCTAAAGTAAGAATAATGTATTTATAATTTTGGAAAAGTTACTACAACAGGATTATATTTATAGAAATACCACAGGATATAGTAAAAAGAGGAAATTAATTAGGAAGAGACATGTGTAAGATTATAGAAGAAATAGCTGCCCACTTGAAAAAGAATGTAAAAGAAAAGTTTACAAGGAATTCAAACAATTCAACAACAGAAACAAAAATGACCATATTAAAAAGTGGACAAAAGGCATGAATAAATATTTTTTTACAAGAAGACATACAAATGGCCAACAAGCATGTGAAAAAAAATGCTCAACATCACAAAAGATCACATACATGCAAATTAAAATCACAATGAGATATCATTTTGCACCAATCAGAATGATTATTAAAAAGTCAAAAATAACATGTTGGCAAAGATGTAGAGAAAATAAAATATTTATACACTACTAGGAGAAATGTAAATTAGTACAATCTCTATGGAGATTTCTCAAAGACTTAAAAATGGAACTACCGCTCTATCTAGCAATCCCACTATTGCATATCTACCCAAAGGAAAATAAATCATTCTATCAAAAAGATACCTGTACTTGTATGTTGATCACAGCACTATTCATATCATAATAGCAAAGATAGGGAATAAGCCTAAGTGCCCATCGACTGGGGAATGAATAAAGAAAAAACGGTGTCTGTGGGTTTAGCCATAAAAAAGAATGAAATTATGTATTTTGTAGGAACATGGATAGAACTGGGGACCATTGTCTTAAGTGAAACTCAGAAACAGAAAGTCAAATATTGCATGTTCTCTCTTATATGTAGGAACTAAATAAACTGTACACATGGACATAGAGTATGAAATAATAGACACTGATGACTCAAAATGATGGTGAGGTAGGAGGGTGGGAGATGGATGAGAGATGAGAAATTAGTTAGTGAACAAAATATAAAATATTTGGATCGTGGTTACACTAAAAACCCAGACCTCACCACTTTGCAATATGTCCATGTAACAAAATTGCACTTGAATTCCTGACATTTATACAAATTTAAATAAATAAATAAGCATACACAAAAAAAATTGTGGGGTGCAGTGAAAGCAATATTTTGAAGGTAATATATAGCTATCATTGTTTATATTAGAAGAATAGAAAGCTTAAAAATTAAAGATTTCAATATTTGAATGTAGAAGGTCATAAAAGATCAAAAACCCAAAACCTGACGATCTATGGAATAATAATGAAAATGACAAAATTAAAAGCAACGACTATATCTATATCACCCAAACCCAAAGGTAGTTCTTCTTGGAAAAGAGTAATAAAACTGGCAAACTTCCTGTTAGATTTCTGTAGTAATATAATCCTTATTTATTGATTTATTGACTGGGTACATGGTTGCCGACAATAATAGTTAGATTCTTCAACCTCTCTGTCAGCTAGTTTTGTCCATGTGATTAAGTTCTGGGCATTGATATGAAAGCTGAGTCTTCCTTATAAGACAACTGACACATGCCACATGTCACTTTTACTTGGTCCTTTATACTTTCTTTCTGGCTAGATGCAAACATGATGGCTGGGGATGAAGGAACCATCTTAGTCCATAAACTGCCTTTGGGAGTGGAGGCTAAGAAATGGTCAACAATAGATTAGAACAAAATGAAAGCCTATTCACCTGTAAAGCAAAGTGCTTATATCAGCCCTGGATTGCCTGGTTTCAGACCTGAAAGAATGTAAATTTAAATATTTAAAACTTATTTTAAGCCACTGTTATTTTTAGTCACTGTTAACTTGGATCCGAACCTCCTTGTAGTTGATAGAGCTATTTTGTGGGAAGAAAAGACTCTTCCAAGACATATCTTCTATTTCTTTCAATCAAAAATAAGGTGAATCATCAATGGAGAATGAATTGGGAAGAAGATAGATGTTGAAGTTCTTATCAGAGAGGAGAAATGATTACTTCAGAAAATAAGCTTATTAGGGAACAAGCTAGAATTGACAGAGAATTCTAAGTGAACTCTGGCAGTGGTGACAGTGATTTGAAGTTGCAGCAATATGCCAGGTGGTGTAACTTATCTAGATTGTGGTTCAGATGTTCAGATTGAAGTAGAGAGAAGGTAGCTAGTTGGAATCATCCAGATATGACTTTTACTCTGAGAGAATTAAGAAAAGAAAATATAGGAAAAAGCTGAGAGTATTTGCCAGAGATCAATTATAATAAATGAAGCACAAGACCCAGATCAGTTCAAGAGGAAAAGCATATAAGAAGTTGGAAAAGTATATAAGAAGTTAGAAAATAATGAGCTCAGAAAAACTGAATGAGTGGGCAAGTGTCTGCAGTTCCAGCTACTCAGAAGGCTGAGGCAAGAGAATCTCTTGAGCCTAGGAGTTTTGAAGCCAGCCTCGGCAACATAGTGGGACTCCTTTCCTAAAATAAATAAACAAACAAATAAATAAATAAATGAATAAAAATCAAGGCAAGAAGCTATGGGTCTTTAAGGAAGTTCAAGAATATTGTAGAAGTACTTGGGCAAGATTGTGGAGAATCTGAAGATCATTATCTTGGAGTAGAATGATTGAATTCAAGATTTTTAAACTTCTCCTCAAGTACTCTGTGCTCAGCCTAATACTTTTTATTTTCCCCCCTCCTTGGTAAAAACAAGATGCTGCAAGTTTGAGACAAATTGTCCATGTAATTACAAATGAAATCAGTATTATATTATTTAATGGAAAATTTTAAAACATTTCAAAAAATAAAATAAAATGGTCTTCAGAGAGACACGTTCCCAATGGCTATACATAAGGTGGTCCTAAAATAATTGGACCTACTATTGCATAAGGAATTATTCTAAAAATAAGTATAAACATGAACAATGCTAATAAAGGTATAAAAACTCTTACATGAAATTCACCAATCTGTTAGTGTTCAATATAGTTTTTCATGTATTTTCTTAGAGGAAATTGTATCCTCTACTATCTAAACTGTTACCATCTGATTTATCTTTGGTATCAGAACTAAGGATCCAAATATATATGTATAAGAAGGAAAATCATTTAGGTGTATATGTTACCTTTTTCTTACAATTTTCAATGATTTTATTCTTAAAATCTTTGAATGGCTTATTAATAAACCATAGTAAAGTATTTTAACATTTTTCTCCACATCTCCATTTAATATATTTGACCTCTTCAGTGATATCTTGCTGACTTCAATCTTAAAAGTTTTGTGCCTCTTCAAACATTTTTAAACCATTTCACTTTTATCTTCATTTGGCTATTTTTTAAAAGGCAATCTTAACAGAAACGTAAAATAACATAGAAAATCTATGTTTCTGAATTTTTTTCATGCAAAATGGCTTATAAGATTTCAAACAGCTGCACGTCAGAAGTCATTTTCAAAGAGTGCTGTTTAATGTGCAGAGGTGGTTAAGCTTGGCTGAGATTGCAACTATTAATGGGTATCTATGGCTCTTTCGTATTTCCCAGGTGGGGTTCATTAACATTGCCAAGTGATTTAAATTGGATGGGTTATGAACGTAATTTCAGGTGGCTGGAAGTCTGCAGACAAGGAAAGTGCATAAATTGTAATATATGATTGCGGGTGTTAATTTTATTCCAAGTGGAATTAGGAGGGTTGAAACAGACAAGTTTTAACCTCCTTATTGTTTTCATTAGAGATAAAAGTAAAAAAAGTCGCCACATCAGTATAATGTATACTCTTGAAGAATTCTGTACTTTAAAATTTATTAAAGGCATGATTTTAAATGAGCTAAAGAAATCACAGGCATCTATAGGCTATTAAGAAACATTGGACAGAGCGTATTCTAATTCAATAGGCATTGTTCTAATGCACTTTAAACATAATGAATTGCTTAGTTTAAACTTCTAAGGAGGCTCAAAGTCAGAATAACTCTGGGAAAAATATAAAAATACTTCACAGAAAAAAAAACTGCAAGTAAAACTGTGTCTTGAAAGCTGAAAGGGTATTCAGCAGGTAGAGATGGAAAGGAGGGCACATGCTAGGAGAATAAAGAACACATACAAAGTTACAAAGAAGGAATGCATGCAACCATTTGGAGGTTAGGAAGAATCCACTGTGGATGGAGGCTAAAACGCTTGAAAGAAAAGGTCAGTGAAAAAATGGCCAAAAAATAGGGTCATATAATTTAAGATATGATCCTATTATGAATGGAAATATTCAAGCTAATATTTTCAGCTTGAATTTTATCCTTGTAAAATAGTCATTAAGCAGTAACGTGACATGATCAGGTTTGAAATTTAGAAAGACCACTCTGCTGGGGTAATAGAAGGTCAATAGGACTGGAAAGGGAAGGAGATGGGCACCTGACAGTGAAAGAGGAGGCATTAAGTGGTAAAGAAAAATGGAAAGGTTCAAGTGATCCTTGAGAGAAAGAAGCAACTTTTTTTGTCAACTGGATATATAATAGTTTTCCAATATTATAGACACAAGAATTGACAAGGGATTTAATGTGAAAGCAGAAAGAGAATAGAGACATCAGTGACTGCAAGCTTTCTCTTCTACAAATAGTGTGGGTGTGAACTCCCAGAAGATCAGTGCTTAAGTTACCTTTCTGAATGGGTGGTTCTGCTGTTCATGGATTTTTATGGTGCTAAGTTTGTGAATTTTCATGAAAAGTGTTAATACATGTATCTCCACAGAGACATTAAATGCCCTTCACTTTGAAAGGGCTTCTTAACAGAAAACAAAATGAAACAAAACAAGACAATGAGTCTTACTGGCAGATAAAATGAATACTAAAACACTTCATATCACTGAAGAACTCTGACAGTCAAACATATGATACTCAGGCAAATTCTTTTTGTTAAACTGAGACATTGATCACAGACACACACAAAATACATACACACACACACACATATCTAATACACACACACACATATATATATATATATATGTATCACATTTGCCTAAACTTTATCACTGTTATTGACTAACAAAAATTATTTGTAAAGCACTCACCTGGATACTAAATAACAGAGACTGGTCACACAACTTACACAGACCATATCTCCCAGAGACTAAAAGGTATAAAATGTTATGAAAGGACAACAGCATTCTAAGATGATTCTCCTTAGTGAGTCCGGCCTTCTCAACTGGCATTTGCTACTGATGGCCTTGAAGATAGGCACTTTGGGACTGTTTTGTAATAAGGAGCTTAATGTTATCCATATCAAAGTTTATTGATCACAAATAAGGATACCAAGACAATTATTGTCATTGTCTTCACAAAGCCACAGATCAGCTTATGTCATTTCATGGCATAATGACAAACGACAAAGCTCTAAAAAAAATGAAGATGCAGAGTTACACAGACTATTTTGAGAAGATGTTTGGTGGGTGAGTCATACACCTCAATGGAGTCATAAATGCCCTTATTAGTTACTTCTTTTTACTCAATTGTGTCCCTCTTACTTAAAAATCATTCTTACAGTGTACTGAAAATTTTTCTGTCACACTGCATGATAATATTAAGGTTATAAAACAGAACATTAGATCATCATATCATTCTTTGTTCCCAGGTTTCCTTGACCTCCATATATCTATGCAATTATGCAATTAAATCATAAGAATCTAATAAAAAACTACATCTAAGAGCAAAAACATTTTAATAATACCAGTATATTTAAAACAGTTTCCAATAATACAGCCAAATGAGTTTGCTTCACTGAAGATGAGCAATTTATTAAAGTTTTATTAAAGAAGAAGATGGAACAAATATTACCTTTTACTCAGAACTTGGACAAATCAGCAAAATTCAGAATATCTCATACATCAAACTATTTTAAAAGAATCTTGTACAATTTGTGAGAATGATAATAAATTGTGGTTGAGTTTTAACTTGAAGTATTCTTCTAGATGTTTTTGCTATAATTCTGCAGGGTTTTTTGCTACCCCATTTAAAAATACGTATTATTCAGCTTTAGATATTTACTTTAGAAGCAATAACAATGGGGGTCGGGCTCAGTGGCCAGGCCTGTAATCCCTGCTTCTCAGGAGGCTAAGAAGGGAAGACTGCATGAGTCCAGGAGTTCAAGACCAGCCTGAGCAACACAGTGAGATCCTGACTCAAGAAATAACATAAAATTAAAAAGAACAAGCTATCACAATAAATTTAAATTGTGATAAATTTAAATAAACAATAAAATTAAATACACGTACTACTATACATGTATACAAGCAAGATTTTATGCCCTCAGGAGACAATAAGTGGTGCATAACGGTAAAGCTGGTGTTCACATCCCTTGCTCTATCTCTCCCTGGTCGTATAATACTGGGAAAGTTACTTTACTTAACTACACTGTATCCAGGCATCTTATTGGTAAAATACATGTGTGAACAGATTCATGTAAAATTCTTTGTGCAGTGCCCATCAAAGTCAATCTAGGTCAATAAATGTTAGTCATTTTTCATAAGAATTGAACTGTGAGGAAGGGAAAAAAAATAAAATAAACCTGGAAAGAAAACAAAGAAAGAAATCTGGATCCTGGTGAGCTGTGTGGGAAGGCTGATAAAAGTGAAGACTTTTCTATCAGGAAGACCTGAGAGCAGAATGTGGAGCTGACTCAGCCAAAATGTGTGAGAAATCCATTCCGAAACCAGAACCTGGGAATGAAAGCCTGTGGACAGCCAACCACAGGCTTGATCACCATTTGGTATTTGATCACCAAATACCTACAAACATGTAGATGAGTAACCTGGTAAAGGATCATGGCAGATTGAGTCAGCTTCACCCTGTGATCAAAGTGGAACTGGATATGAGCAGAGAGAGAGACAGAGAGAGTTTCCTATTACTGTAGACTGAATTTTTATGTCCCAACCAAGTTGATGTGTTGAGGCATAAGAGTCTATGTGGTGGGATTTGGAGGCGGGACGTTTGGGAGGTGATTAGGCCATGAGGATGGAGCTCTCAAGAAAGGGAGTTGTGCCTTATAAAATAAACCTCAGAGAGCTCCCTAACACTGCTTCCTCCCTTCCCCCCCCCCCACCTTCTTGCATGTGAGGACCTGGTAAGAAGATGGCTATCTATTAAACAGAAAGAGGACCTTCACAACACTTGACAATGCCGGCAACCAGATCTGAAACCTTCTGCCTTCAGAAGTATGAAATATAAATTTTTATTGTTTCTAAGGCACCTAGCCTATGATACTTTGTCATAGAAGCCCTAACAAAGACATCTATGAACAAGATTAGCAGTAGACACATCAACTCTATTATACATGATTCTAACACATCCTGACACAACTTCTCCATGTTTTAATTTAAATATTAACAAATTTGCACACAGAAAAAAAATATACATAATAAAAAAGATCTAACAGTTAACCTGTTGCTAGTTTCTGTGAGGAAATTTTGCTAATTGCAAAGATAATGGAACTTTAAAAATGAAACATGGACCATTTATACAAGTTTGCCCACTTGAAAGTATAAGCAAGACTTTTTTTTTTTCCAGCACTGATATCTCCTCTGAATTAGAAATGAAAAGTACATACTAATATTATCTATTATGAAAAACAACTCCCCCAGAAAGTTGTTAACGACCTGGGAAATGGAAATGACACGAATGCCTTGTACCTTGAAAAGTTTAATTCCCCCAAATTAAGTGACATGGGCAAAGAAAGGAGGACTTGTGATAACAGTAGCTTCTGGTGATTGGATTTAAAATGATGATGGACACAAGAACGCCAATAATTTTTGTCATTCATTGAGCCATCAGTATGTACCAGGCACTGTGTGTTATATAATTCAGTGCTGTCAGCAGCTCCATGAATTAGGTACTTACAAGGATAGATACTATCTTCAGTTAATGATGAAGAAACTTGAACCAGACAAGTTAAATCAGTTACTCAAGATCACATGACTAGTAATAGCAGAGCACTCTGTTAGGAGCATCAAAAATCCATGTAGCTGAGGTGAGTAAGTAAATATTTCAAGCCAAGAGCACAATAGTAAATAAAGACCAACTAGATACAGAAAAATATTCTAAAATTAGGGGCATAAAATGACTTTAGCTATAGATTTGAGAAGTGGATTACACCAAAAACGAAATGAACAGAGAATGCAATTAAGGGCATAATGTGTAACTGTATGTTGGAAACTTCTAGAACTGGGTAACTCTATTTTACTTCAATGATGGGAAACATTGCCATATCAGAAAAAAAGGTTTTGGAAGTATGTCATTGTTATTATTTTTAATTTCAACATAAAGTCAGAAATATTCATCACTTTCTAAGCAAAGCCAACAAAACGTAGTCTGTGCCAATAACTAATCTGGGAAAGTATTTTATTTTTTAAAAATATCTTTACATATCCAAATAATGAAGGATCAGATAGTAGCATAATCTTAGTTTTCTCCTCTATAACACTAGGTGACTGAAAATAAAGGTATAGGCCCTATCAAAGCCTAAAAGGAAAATTTATGACCAAGAAAGTTTATACTCAGTGAGATTGTCTTTAATAAATAATTACAACAAATAAAAAGTTTGAAAGTAACAAAGCAGAATTTGTATCACCAATGCATACTGCTTGAGAAACTTATTCCAGCTAACAGAGAAATGACTGGAAATTAAGTTTTAAATAATAATAACTATTATTCATTTAGTACAAATTATTTGTCAGATATAGTGTTATCTGTTTCTCACATTCATTACTTGTAAAATTCTTACTATAACACAAGGGACTAGGCAATATTTCTGTCTTAGTCAGTCTAGGCTGCTATAACAAAGTACCATAAACTTAAAATAATCTGTTTCTCACAGCAGGCTGGTAAGTCCAGCAGATCTCCTCCCTGAGGAGGGTTTCCTCTTTGGTTTGCAGATGCCTATCTTCTTCTTATATTCTCACGTAATGGGGAGCAGGGAGTTCTGCAGGTACCCTTTTATAAGAGCACCAATCCCACTATTCAGGGCCCCACCCTCAAGATCAAATCACCTCCCAAAGATCCCACCTCCCAATACCATCACACTGGGAATTAGGATTTCAACATATAAATTTTGTGGGGACATAAATATTCAGTTCATAACAATTATTAAGTTCATTTTGAAGACAAGAGTATTAATCCATTTTTGTATTGCTATAAAAGAATAATTAAGACTGGGTATATAGGGTTAATTTGTTCATGGTTCTGCAGGTTGTACAGGAAGTGTGGCACTGGCATCTGCTCCTAGTGAGGTTTTAGGAAGCTTATAAACATGGAGGAAAGTGAAGGGGCAGCAGGCTTGTCACATGGTACTAGTGGGAGGATAAGAGAGAGAGAGAGAGAGAGAGAGAGAGAGAGAAGACTTCAAATCTTTTAGACAAACAAATCTCCAGGGAACTAACTGAACAAAAAATCACTTATTACCAAGGGGTTGGTGCTAAGTCATTCATGAGGCATCCGCCCTCATGATCCAATACTTCCCACCAGGCCCCACCTCCAACATTGAGGATCACATTTCAACATGAGATTTGGAGGGGACACACATCCAGAGAATATTAACGAAGAAACTGATGCACAGAGAAATTAAGTAACTTGTCAAAGTTCATTTTAAGTCAGAGTATGCAGTCAAACGTAAACAGTACAACTGGAAACCAAAAAGGTTCAAAACCACCAAGAAATACAACCTCTCGGAGAAGATTATTTTGAGATCAAAGTTATTCAAAGATGTTCTCTTTCAACATGTGGGCCCAAGCATAGAAATCTAGAAATAATTTATTGAAATCTTCATCATTTTCACTTTTTCATGAATAGAAAATAGGCTTCTTGGGCTATATACTACATACTTTATAATACTTTGCAAGGTTTTTTTAATCTCCCAAACCAATAACTGCTGATAGTCTGTTGAGATCATCCTAATAATGACATTTATCTGAGAATAAATATTTATATGAATATATTAAATAAATATACCATAATGATAAATGTGGTAAATTTGGGAACATTTTAAGTAGCTTTTGATTTTTTTTGTCTTTCTCCTTCTCTCTACTCTCTTTCTCTCTCCCTCCCTTTTTTCCTTCTCTCCATTCTTTATCTATTGACTTATTTATACCAATTTTTTGCAAAGATCATGCATTATTTTTGCCATCAAGGAAAAGCAAATGTAAAACTTACTATATACAATTTAGTACATAAAAGATATATTAAAGGTAAAACTTTAAAAGAATAAACTTTTAAAATTTACAAGACTAAATTTTACTAGAAACATACTCAACTATAAATAGTACTCATCTCTAACCACTAAAGTTGTGGATAATATTTTCCTAATTTTTCTCTTTTTGCAGTATTCTAAAATAAATATTTGTAAACATTTTGTAATATAGCATTTTTGCTAGGGCATCAGATATGTAATACAATCGGAGTCAAACATCTAGTTTCTGCTGCATACTCTAGATTTCAACAGGTTGACCTCAATTGTTAAAGTTAGTATTCTTTGACTTTAAGAACAGGTGTTCTGTCCTTAAAACTGTATCAAAATTTATTTCCTTAGCTTACTTACAATATCATGTACAGGATGCCCAAATATTTTGTGCAATCCAGATATACAATGTTTACAGCATATTTCTAATCCACTCACTACCCACATGTTGATTTAAATATATCTGGTTATTTAACTCCCCGTTTGGCATTTAAAATCCACAAATGACTTATTAAAAAAAACAACTTATTGAAGTATGATTTAAATACAAAAATATTGGGCACATTTAATATATACAACTTAATATGTTTGGAGATAAGCATATACTCCTGAAATCACTACCACAATTTATGCCAGAAACCTATCCATCACCTCCAAAGTTTCTTCCCACTCTCTTTATATATTATTTTTCTGCATGTGAGAAGAACACTTAACATAAGCAATAACTGCTTCGCAATTTTTTTTTTTTTTTTTTTGAGACAGAGTCTCACTCTGTCGCCCAGGCAGGAGTGCAGTGGTGAGACCTCGGCTCATTGCAACCTTCACCTCCCAGGTTCAAGAGATTCTCCCACCTCAACTTCCTGAGTAGCTGGGAAAACAGATACATGCCACCATGCCTGGCTAATTTTTGTATTTTTAGTAGAGATGGGGTTTCACCATATTGGCCAATCTGGCCTTGAACTCTTGACCTCAAGTGATCTGCCCACCTCCACCTCCCGAAGTGCTGGGATTATAGATATGAGCCACCACTGTCCAGCCAGCACATTTTTAAGTAAATAATGATGTATTATTATTTACAATCACTATGCTGTACAGTAGATTCCTAGAATTTACTCATTTTGTATAACTGAAACTTTGTACCCTTTGAATAACACGTCCCTGTTTTCCTCTCCCCCCAGAAACCATGTCCACTCTCTGCTTAAATCTGACTGTTTTATATTTATCATATAAGTGGTATCATATACCATTTGCCATTCTTTGTTTGGCTTATTTCACTTAGCATAATGTCCTGTAGGTTCATCCACGTTGTCACAAATGCCAGGATTTTCTTAATTTTAAAGCTGAATAATGTTTCATTTTCTTAATTCATTTGTCTATCAGTTGACATTTAGTATCAAAGATTTCTTGGCTATTGTAATGCTGCAATGAATTTGGGGATGCAGATAATCTTTTTAAGATTCTGATTTCAATTCCTTTGAATATGTAACCAAAAGTGGGATTGCTGGATCATGTGATAGTTCTGTTCTTAATTTTTTGAGCAACCACCATACTGTTTTTCACACTGGCTGCACCAATTTACATCCCCATCATGTTGTCCAAAGTTTTGCTTTTCAACACATTCTCACTAATGCTAGTTATGTTTTTGTTTTTGTTTTTGTTTTGATAACAGCCATTATAAGAGATGTGAAGTAATATCTCATTTTAGTTTTGATTTTCATTTCCCTGATGTTGAGTACTTTTCATTTGCCGGCCACTTGTATGACTTCTTTGAAGAAATGGCTAAATTAGTTGCATTTCTATACACTAACAACAAATTATGAGAAAATAAAATTAATAAAACAATTTCATTTACCATAATATCAAAAAGAATAAATTACTTAGATATAAACTTATGCAAAGTGAGGAAAGACATGTACACTGGTAACTATAAAACACTGATGAAAAATTAAAGCAGACATAAATAAATGGAAAGATATCCCTTGTTAATGGGTTGGTATGATAAATATTGTTAAAATGTCCATACTAGCAAAAGCAATATACAGGTTCAATGTAATCCCTCTCAAATTCCCAAAGGCAATAGATAAAATAATTCTAAAATTTTTATGAAACTGCAAAATACCCCAAATAGCCAAAGTAATTTTGATCATAAAGAAAAAAGCTGGAAGAATCACACTTCTTGATTTCAAAATATATCATAAAGCTAGTCATCAAAACAGTATGTTAGTGGCAGCAAACAACAAACAAACAAACAAACAAACAATAGACATAGAGTAGTTCCCCCTTATCCCTGGTTTCGCTTTTGTCAGTTTCAGTTACCTGTGGTCAATTGTGGTCTGAAAATAGATGAATAAAGTACGATGAGACATTTTGAGAGTGAAAGAGAGATCGCATTCACATAATTTTTTCTACAGTGTAGTGGTTATAATTGTTCTATTTTATATTGATTATTGTTAATCTCTTACTGTACCTAACTTACAAATTAAACTTTATCATATATATATATATGTATGTATAGAAAAAAATAGTATATATAGGGTTTAGTATCATGTGAGATTTCAGACATCCTCTGGGTATCTTGGAACATATCCAAATAGGCCCCACTTATTCAGTTTTGCTTTCCATGGTATCAGTCACCCATGGTTCACTGTTATCTCAAAATATTAAATAAAAATTCTGTAAATAAAAAATTCTAAACTTTTAAATTGTGCACTGTTTTAAGTATCATACACTAACAACATGCCCGACACTAACAAATCTCATGCTCTATTGCTCTGTCCCACCTGGCACAAAATCATCCCTTTATCTAGGGTATCCAAGATGTTTGTGCTACTTATTTTTAGTCACTTAGTAGCTGTCTTATCAGATCAACTGTCACAGTATCACAGTGCTTGTATTCAAGCAATTATTTTACTTAATGACGGACCCAAAAGAGAAGGCTGGTGATGCAGACAGTTCAGACATACCAAAGGGAAGCCATAAAGTATTTTCTTTAAATGGAAATGTGACAGTATTCCACTTAATAAGGAAAGAAAATAATCTGATGCTGAGGTTGCTAAAACCTATGGTAAGAATAAATCTCCTATAATTGAAATGATGAACTGTATATTATCATAACTGTTCTATTTTATTATTAGTTATTGTTAATTAATTAATTTATTTATTTTTACTATACTTTATGTTCTGGGGTACATGTGCAGAACATGCAGTTTTGTTACATAGCTATACACATGCCATGGTGGTTTGCTGCACCCATCAACCCATCACCTATATATAAGTATTTCTCCTAATGCTATCCCTCCCCTATCCCATTACCTCCTGACAGCCCCCAGTGTGTGATGTTCCCTCCCTGTGTCCATGTGTTCTCCTTGTTCAACTCCCACTTATAAATGAGAACATAGTGTTTGGTTTTCTGTTCTTGTGATAGTTTGCTGAGAATGATGGTTTCCAGCTTCATCCATGTCCCAGCAAAGGACATGAACTCATACTTTTTGATGGCTGCATAGTATTCCATGGTGCATATGTGCCACATTTCCTTTATCCAGTCTATCATTGATGGACATTTTGGTTGATTCCAAGTCTTTGTAATTGTGAACAGTGCCAATTTCTTACTGTGCCTAATTTATAAATTAAACTGTCATAGGTATGACTATATAGAAAAACCATAATGCATACTCAGCTTTTTATATCTATGAGATTCTCATCCACAGATTCAACCAAACTTAGATAAAAAATATTTGAAATGGAAAAACATTAAAAATAATGAAAATTAAAAACTATGCAGTATATCAATGATTTACATAGAATTTACATTGTTTTGGCTAGTATAAGTAAGCTAGAAATGATTTAAAATATATGGGAAGATGTGCATAGGTTATATGCAAATACTATGCTGTTTTACATAAGGGACTTGAGCATCCATGGATTTTGGTATCTGTTGGGGAGGTCTTGAAATCAATACTTGTGGATACTGAGGGATGGCTGCATATAGGGTTTAATACTATCTGTGGTTTTATGCATCTGGTAAGGGTCTTGGAATGTATCCCCCATAGAAAAGGGAGAAAGACTGCACAGACCAATAAAACAGAATAGAGAATCCAGAAGTAAACACAAGTATATATGGGCAACTGATCTTCAACAAAGGCGCCAAGAATGCCCAATGTGGAAAGGGTAGCCTCTTCAATAACTTATGTTGGGAAACATGGATATCCACATGTAAATGAATAAAACTGACCCTTATCTTACACTATATACAAAAATCAAGTCAAAACGTATTAAAGACCTAAATGTAAGACCTGAAAACATAAAACTCCTAGAAGAAAACATAAGAAAAAAATTTCTTGACATTGGCCTTGGCAATAATTTCTTGGATATGACACCAAAAGTACACACAACAAAAGCAAAAATAGTTAAGTGTGATTACATCAAAGTAAAAGCTCCTGCACAGCAAAGAAAACAATGGAAAAAATGACAATAGAATCTATAGAATAAGGAAAATATTTTCAAACCATATATTTCGTGAAGGGTTGATACCCCAAATATAAAAGGAGCTTGATATGGTTTGGCTGTGTCTCCACCAAAATCTCATCTTGAATTGTGGCTCCCATAATCCCATGTGTTGTGGGAGGGAGCTGGTGGGCGATAATTGAATCATGGATGCAGTTTTGTTCATACTGTTCTCGTGGTAGTGAATAAGTCTCGCAAGATCTTATGGTTTTACAAAGGGAAATCCCTTTTACTTGATTCTCATTTTCTGTCTTATCTACCACCATGAAGTGCTTTTCAACTTCTGCCATAACCCCAGCCACATGGAGGCCATTAAACCTCTGTGAGTTCATTAAACCTCTTTTTATTTATAAATTATCCAGTCTTGGGTATGTCTTTATCAGCAGCATGAAAACAGACTAATATAGAGCTCTTACTACTCAGTTGCAAAAATCACATAACACAAGATTGACTTTTTTTCTTTCTTTAAAAACCCTGATGATGATGTCATCCTTGTGTAAATACCATTACATTTTAAATTAATTTCTAGGTATCTAAACTATATTACTCAGAGTTCTCCAGAAAACAGAACCATTAGGATTTTAGGATACACGTGTGTGTATATATATATACTCCAGCAATTTGGGGTACCAAACTAAAAAACAATGATGTAATGGGAACCAATGTTATAAATTCTGGTCCAAGTTCCAAAAAGGCGATTGACTGTGTAAGCTCCAGTTGGAGTATGAAGACTGGATTTCCAGGAGTGCTGATGCCAAAAGGCAGGAGAAGATAGATATCCCAACTCAAACAGAGAGAGTGAATTCTACCTTCTTCTGGCTTTTTGTTCTATTTAGGCCCTCAATAGACTGGATGGTGCTAACCTGTATTGGTGAGAGTGAATGCAATGGTTAATTCTATGTATCAACTTAAATGAGCTAATAGATGCTCAGACAGCTCACTGAACATTATTCCTGGGTATGTCTGGGAAGGTATTTTTAGAAAAGGTTTTTTGTTTGTTTGTTTGTTTGTTTCTTTTTAGAGTCTCACACTGTCACCTGGGCTGGAGTGCAGTGGCATGATCTCAGCTCACTGCAACCTCAGGCTCCTGGGTTCAAGCAATTCTGCTGCCTCAGTCTCCCGAGTAGCTGGGATTACAGGTGCCCACCAACATATCCAGCTATTTTTTTTTGCATTTTTATTAGAGATGGGGTTTCACTATGTTGATCAGGCTGGTCTTGAACTCTGACCTCGTGATCCACCCACCTCAGACTGAGTAAAGAAGATTTGCTTTCACCAATGTGGGTGGGCATCACTCAATACCTTAATGACCTGAACAGAGCAAAAAGATTGAGGAGGAACATTTCTTGAGCTGGAACATTTTCTTTTTGAGCTGGAACATTTTCTTCTGCCCTTTGAAGCTCCTGGTTCTCTGGCCTTCAGACTCCAGATTCTGTAACTTATGCCAGCCTCACTTCCCCAGTCCTCCACCACACTCACCGGTTCTCAGGCCTTTGGCTTCAAAGTAGAAGTTACAGCATCAGCTGTCCTTATTTTCAGGCCTTCAGATACAGAGTGAATTACACCAGCAGCTCTGCTGATTCTCCAGCTTGCAGACTATGTAACATGGAACTTCTTTGTTTCATTAATCATGTGAGTCAACTTCTTAATAAATGTACCCATATCTCATCATCTACCTATATATCTCTCCATATATATTTTCTATTTGTTCAATTTCTCTGGATAACCCTGAGTTGAACAGATTTTGGTACTGAAATTGGTTCTAGAGGAACATAATTTTAAGAATGAGTTTTCCGAATTATTTAGGGGTTCTAGAATTGGATCTCTACTCTGATTATATTTAAAGATATTAATGACTCTATTTCTAGTACTAAAGAGAGCACTGACAGTCCATGGTGTAATATGCACAATGTCTGCATTGGATACTCTTAACCACTTATAATAAGCAAGGAGGTAAGAAATTACATATATGACACTTTCTAACATTTTGGGAATTTAAGAAATATAATGACACTGGTTGCTTGTTCCTAATGTCACTGGACAAAGTGATGAAATAAAAAAATAAGTTCAGTGATTTGAATTACAAACTCAAGAGCCACATCAATGATTTAAGAGTTCTAGGTGTGCCCTGAAGAAAAGTGTTATCTCCTACTGCTGGAGGGCTGCAAGAGCTGAAAATCAAATGTAGGACCTCATACTGTGATTGGCTGAATTACAAGGCAAATTGAACTCCCAGCCTTACTAGGTTTTCCTGATAAGGTGACAACATGGATTAGGAAAGCATGGGATCCTATAAGTTGAGATAGGACATGTGAGGAGACTTTAATGAAGCTGGGAACATTTAGCATCTGAATTCCAATGAGTCTTCTTTGGCAGTGGAAGTGGTCTCACCACCACTAGTAGAAGTAGGCTTTCTAACCCCAGCAAAAGCAGCCTTCCTATCTCCAGCAGCAGCAGCATCCCTGCCATATTGAAATAAGCCTTTCCATTTTCTTATGAGGGAATTCAGCTTGCATTGCCTGAGGTAAAGGTTGTGGTCTTCCCTGAAACAGTGGTCATGCAAGTCCCTGTTGATTCTCCTCAGGACCCAAACCTACCGTCACTCTTTACTTCTACAATCATAACTAGACTCATGCCCCAGCAGGCCCCTAGAAGTGAGGCACAAAGTGTGACACCTGAGGAGATATGCTACTCTCCAAAAGAACTACTTGAGTTTTCTAATTTATAACAGCAGAAATCCGGAGAATATGTGTGCTAATGGATATCAAAGCTGTAGGATAAAGGTGGAAGGACATTAAGTTGAATCAGGCCAAATTTATTAATACAGGCCCAGTAGCAGAGATGCTGTATTTAATGTTGCACTCAAGGTGTTAGAAAGGTTTTTAACTGTTTGGTTGGTTGACTGACTAAAACATGGATTAAAGAGCACATCACTGTGAGTAAATTGGAAATGCCTGATCTCCCTTGGTTTTATGTAGAGGAAATGGTTCAGACTTAAAGAGAATGGAATGTCAGAGAGGACATATCATTTAAGACCTACTCACTCACACTAGATGGGTTCAGAAGTCCTATCTTTCAACAATATTTTGAGAAATAAATTCATGAAGGAAGCCCCAGCATCTCTGAAAATCTCAGTGATTCCTCTTCTCTGTAGTTCAGAGCTTACAATGGGAACCATAGACAATCAACTGGAAAATCTAAATGCAATGGTAGTAATTGGTTCCTAGGGTGGCAGAAGCCAACTGGCAAGATGGGCATAGCTATGATAATGGACAGCAGAGTCAAAGCACCAACCAGAATATTTAGACCCTTGCAGGCTTCTGGTGTTCCTAGGAATAAAATTACTAGGATGCTCACTAAACTCTTACTTGCTCTGTATAAGCAGATAATTTTCCAAGTCAAATGAACAAAAATCTAACTTAAATCATAAAAACATAGGGTCATGGCTCCTCAAATTCCCTCAAATTCCCATGCTTAAGTCAATTAACAGACCTCCAAGCCCTGTGAATGAATGGGGGCCAGGTCTCCTTGAGGAAGGACTCGCAAATACTACCAAGAATGTATATTGTTAATATTACACCCATCCTTCCCCAGAGGGACCTACATCCTTTTGGCAAGATAACTGTGCACTGGGGAAATGAAATAATCAGACTCTTCAGGGACCACCAACACTGGCTCTTAACTGGCATTAATTCCAGGAGACCCAGAATGTCACTGTGGTCTACTAATCAGAGTAGATCCTTATGAAGGCCAGGGGATCAATGGAGTTTTTATCTCAGGACAATTTCGCAGTGTGTCCAGTGGGACCCCAAACCCAACCTGTGGTTATTTTCCCAGTTCCAGGTGCACAACTGGAATACACATAGTTTACAGCTGGAAGAATCCCCACATTGGTTCCCTGACCTGTGAGGTGAGGTTATTATGGTGAGAAATGCAAAACGATAGGCATTAGAACTGCCTGTACCTAGTGAAACAGTAATACCACATTCCTGAAGGAACAGCAGAGATCAGTGCCACCATCAAAAACTCGAAAGGTGCAGGGGTGCTATTTCCCACCACATCCCCATTTAACTCCTCCATTTGGCCTGTGCAGAACACAGAAGGATATTAGAAAATGACAGTGGATTATTATAAGCTTAACCACATGGAGTTAAGACTCCAAGTGAAGCTTCTGTACCAGATGCAGTTTAACTGATTGAGGAAATTAACATAACCCCGGGTACCTGGTATGTGGCATTAATCTGGAAAGAGTTTTGTTGGTGTTTTTTTCTGCATACCTGTCAATAAAGTCTACCAGAAGTAGTTGCTTTCAGGTGGGAAGGCCAGAAGTCTACCCTCACTGTCCCCCTACCTCAGGGGTATGTCAACTCTCCAGCCATGTACAACAATTTCTTCCATAGGGATCTTGATTGCCTTTTCTTTCCACAATATATCATGTTGCTCTATTACATTGATGACATTATGCTGATTGGACCTAGCAACTGAGAAGTAGCAACTACTCAGGAGTTCCTGCATATGTATTTGGGTGCCAAAGTGTAGAAAGTAAATCCAAATAAAATCCAGGGTCTTCTATCTCAGTGAAATTTCTAGAGTCCTAGTGGTATGGGACATATCAATATAGTCCTCTAAAATGAAGGATACATTGTTGCATCTGGCCCCTCCTACAGCCAAGAAAGGGGTCCAATGCTGTGAGCCTATTTGAATTTTGGATGAAACATATCCTTCATTTGAGTGTATTACTTCAGCCAGTTTACCAAGCAAGTTACTAGTTTTTAATGTGGTTCAGAACAAGTGAAGATACTACAACAGGTTTAAGTTGCTTTGAAGATGCTTTGCCATTTGAGCCATATGATCTAGCAGATCCAATGGTGCTTGCAGTGTCAATGGCAAATAGGGATGCTGTTAGGTGCCTACAGCAGATCCCCAAGGGTAAGTTAACATGCAGACCTTTAGGATTTTGGAGCGAGGCCCTGCCATCATCCTCAGATAACTATTCACCTTTTGAGAGACAGCTCTTGGCCTCCTACTGGGCCATAGTAGGAACCAAAAAATTGATCACGGGCCATTAACTTATCATGTGACCTGAGCTGCCTGTCATGAACTGGTTATTACCTGACCAATGAAGCCATAAATGTGGTCATGCACAGCAACACTCCATCATCAAATAAAAGTGGAGTATACATGATCAGGCCTGAGCTGGCCCTCCAAGCACAAGTAAGTTACATGAGGAAGTAACCTATGTGTCCATAGTCCCCAGTTCTGCTACACTGACTTCTCTCTCCTAGCCTCAAGGAGAATTATTTCAATCACCTGACAGGGGAAGGGAAGACCTAGGCAGAGCTACAGCATTACAGCCCCTCTGTGGGACATCCTTGAAGTACGGTGGTGAAGAAAAATCATCTCCATTGGTAGAAGTTTGGACAGTACAACTGGTTGTGGACTTTGTTTGGAAGGAGAAATGGCCAGACTTGTGATTATATACCAATTCATGGACTGTAGCCAATGGTATGGCTAGATGGTCAGAGAGTTTTGAGGTAATATAATTGGAAAATTTGTGACAAGGAAATGTGGCAAAGAGGTATGTGGATAGACCACTATGAATGGGCAAAAACATGAGGATGCCTGAGTCCACATCCACAAATGTTCACCAAAGGATGTCCTCAGCAGAGTAGGATTTTAATAATCAAGTGGATAGAAGGGCCTGTTAGGTAGATACTAGTCAACTTTTTCCCCAGTCCCTTCTGTCATTGTCTAATGGTATCATAAACAAAGTGGGCATAGTGGCAGAAATGGTGGTTATGCATGGATTTTGTAAGATGAAATTCCATTCGCCAAGACTGACCTGTCTGTGACCAGCTTTGAGCGCCCAGTGTGCCGTCACTGAGACCAACATTGAACCCATCATATGACACCATTTTATATTGGCTGATTACATTGGAGCTGGTGCCAGGTTAATTACATTGAACCATATTCATCCAGGGAGAGGCAGACACTTTATCACTGGAATAGACACTTACTCTGCATTCCACTCATCACTGGAATAGACACGCTGGATATAAATTTGTCTCATTGTATACAATGATTTTGCCAAAAATACCATCCAAAGACTTACAGAATGCCTTATTCACGGTTGTGGCATTTCATGCAGCATTGCTTCTGATCAACAAACTCGCTTCACAGCAAAAGAAGTGTGGCAGAGGGCCCATGCTCTTGGAATCACTAGTGTTACCATGTTCCCCTCCATCCATAAGCATAGAGTTTGAAAGAAGGGTGGAACAGCATTTTGAAGACTCAGTTACAATGTCACCCAGGGGACAATACCTTGCAAGACTGAGACAAGGTTCTACAGAAGACTATGTATGCTCTGAATCCATGTCCACTACATGCTACTCTTTTTCCAGTAGCCGGGATTCATGTGTCCAGGAATCAAGGGCTAAAAATGAAGTGGTGCCTTTCACCATTACCTCTAATGACCCACTAGCAAAATTTTCACTGCTTCTTCCCACAGATTTATGCTCTCCTGGCCTAGAGGTCTAGATCCAGAGGGAGAAATATTTCCATCAGGAAACATGACAATGATTCCATTGAAATGGATGTTAAGACTGCCATCTAATCATTTTAGTCTCCTCATGCCTATAAGTCAACTGGCCAAGAAGGAAATTAAGGTGTCGACTGTACTGATTGATCTGAATGTTCAAGGGGAAATTGGACTTCTACTCCACAATGAATGTAAGAAAAAGTATGTCTGAAATACAGGAGATCCTTTTTGGGTGTGTTTTAGTATAACTCTGCCTTATGATTAAGGTCAGTATAAAACAACCCAGTCCAGGCAGGACTATGAATGTCCCAAACTCTGCAGTAATAAAAGTTTGGGTGACTTTGCTAAATAAAGAACCATGATAAGGTAAAGTTCTTTCTGAAGGAAAGGAGAATACAGAATGGATACTAGAGGAAGGTACTTGAAAATACTAGCTAATTAACGCAACTGAGTGTTCAGGGTGGGGATCAGATAAGACCACATGATGCTTTACAGAATCCAGAATTGTGATATTTCATGGGTATGTCCTTATTTTGTTACAAATACAATTGTGTATATATAAACATATTTAAGCAAATATTTGGCTTTTTTTCCTCTTATTCCTTATCTTATAACATGACATATTAAATTTATATCAGTATTTACATATTATTCATTTTACAACATAGTATTTAAACTTTGGAATATCGGAAGAGTAAATATCACTTAAAAACTTGACCATCTATTCTGAAAGAAATTAGTTTCTCCTCAGTTGTATGCAGAACAGTGGTACCATTGTAGGTAAAATTGTGACCTTGTTATCCTCTTTACTTAGAGATTAAGTATGTTTAAGGAGATGTACATGGGTGCCAACTTAACAAGGGTTGGATATGTGATGGTTGATTTGATGTGTCGATTTCATGTGTCAGTTTCATTAGGTTAATGGATGCCTGGATAACTGGTGAAATATTATTTCTGGGTGTGTCTGTGAGGGTGTTTTCTGAAGACATAAGCATTTGAATCAAGAGACTACATAAAGAAGATTTGCACTCATCAATATTGGTGAGCATTATGCAAACCCTTAAGAGCCTGAATAGAGAGAGGCCAAATTCTCTCTCTTCTTGAGCCAGGACATTTATTTTTTCCTGCTTTCAGACATCAGAGCCCCTGAATTATAGTCCTTTGGAACCAGACCAGAAGTTACTCAATCACTTCCTCTGGTTCTCAGGCCTTTAAGTTCTAACTGAATTACTGGCTATTCAGCTTTCCTGGCTATTCAGCTTGTCCATTGGATATCTTTGGACTCCTTGGCCTCCTTAATCACTCAAGCCAATTCCCATAATAAATGTTCTCCTATCTATCTATCTATCTATCTATCTATCTATCTATCTATCTAATCAGTTGTCTATCTATCTATCTATCTATCTATCTATCTATCTATCTATCTTGTAGCTATATCTTAGATCAATACATAGATATATAGCTCAATACATAGATAGATAGATAGATAGATAGATAGATAGATAGATAGATAGATAGATCCTATTTGGTCTGTTTCTTTTAATTTATTTTCTTTGTAGAGATTTGGACCTCACTATCTTGCCCAGGCTGGTTTCAAACTCCTGAACTCAAACAATCCTCCTGTCCTGGCTTCCCAAAACACTGAGATTGCAGGTGTGAGACAGTGCTCTGCCAAATTCTATTTCTTTTTACTAATATTTTTACTCACACAATCAATTCAAATGCTAGTCTCTTCCAGAAATTCCCTCAAAGACATACCCAGAAATGATGATTTACCAGCTATCTGGGCATTCCTTAACACAGCAAATTGACACATATAAAATTAACTATCACATCAACTCCAAGGAAATTTGTCTTTCATTGTTATAATTTTCAACATTTTTTTTTATTTTATTTTTCTCAGTTTCATCTTTTATCTTTGCTATGAAGGGACTGATCTCTCCATTTATTTGACCTGGTCCTAAAATACACCTGTGTCTCTACCATGTGATCCTGTATCCCCAACCCAGTCACAGAAGCCTGGATAAATAGTACACATACAGGCGCCTCTTTAACAGCTATTTTGCCTTCTGGACTTCAGTCTGTGAGAGAGGTGATAACTCAGAGAATATTGTACTGGTTATCTCAGAAGGAGACCACTGGTAATTCACACAGGGCATGCAGCATAAGAAGCAAAACTTTCCTTAAGAACATTAATAGAATGCCTATCAAAACGTAATAAAAGAGGTACATGATAGGAGCTAAGAAAATACTTTAAAGGGACTAAAGAAGTGACAGCATAAATATTAGAGAAAAAATATGACTGTTAAAATATATAGACATTAATTGGAGGCTTAATTATACTTACAAATAAATGATTGAATCAACAGTGACCAATCAAATTTTAATTTAAAAACTGTGTTTAAAATTCTGTGTTTATTATGAAATATAAAAAATAAATGTACAATCTGTAGTCTTTGACCATGAAAAACTTACGGTTTACTCACAGACCAGAAGTATTCACAGAAAATTCACAGAGGAGATGATAATAAATACAAACTGCATTAAATATACTGGGAAAATAAAAATGGACAGTGACTATATTGTGGTTAATCAGTGCAAGAAAATATGTCCTGTGGAAATAAGGAATAATTTTTGTCTTCCTGATACAGTGATACAGAAATGGAGAAAAATTTAGCAGCTTTCCTCCAAAAGAACTCTCAGAATTCCACTTGTGATTTTGCTGAATTTGCCCAAATTCAATATCAGGTTTAGAACTAAGACGTTGTTAGTAGATCTGTGGCAGTTTCTTCTATTAATGTAGACTCATAGTAATCAGAGTATGAAATTGATATGTAAAAATCCAGAATACCATAACACTAATCTGTAGTAACAAAGAACTATTATAGAGCAAGGACATTTCTACTCCATATATCAAATGCCTTTCAACTGAGAAGTTCAGTGTGCCATATGTGAATTTACTATGTAATTCTTAGACGAGCCTAAGAATACTAATTAGAATCACAAAAAACGTAGACACACATGCAGTCATGATCTGCTTGGCTAGAAGCTCAGCAAGACAAATCCCATTTTTCTTGACTTTCATTCTGCAATTGTTATACCATAAATAACTTCTTTGTATGTTAGCTTTAAATATGCATACCCACTTATCCCATTATTCTTAACTTTCATGAACAGCTCCCATTTTTCTTAACTTTCATGAACAGCTGGACTCATTACAAAAGCAGAACTTTTTTTTCCTACATAAAATGAGATGAGAGAATAATTTAAAACATTTACAATGATATTTGAATGAAATGGCAAATAGGCAAGATGTGGGTGCTTTTCCTTGCCTTCTGTTCTTGCGCGACTTGCTTCCCAGTCGGCAGTGTGCTGTGTTCTTCTTAATGAAGCCCAAGTGTTCTGTATTGCTTGCCCTATAATTTTCTGGACAGAGTGAGCTATTGTCTCTGCCAACAAAGAACTACACACTCCATTATCTTTTCAATAGGCCTGAACATTATTTGTTTAAAAATCTTTCCCACTGTCACTTTTAGAAGTGTTTGCTAAAGTAATTGTTATAGATTTCCCTCTAATTATAATTTCAGAGTTGCCTCACATTCATTCTCTCCTATATCTCACCGAGAAACTCAACTTAAAGTTTGAAAATTACCTGTCTTTCATGGCTCTGTTTCTTACCCAAGAGTTGTCCCTTCTTTAATCATCAATATTTTGTTTCACAAAATGCATTCAATTATTCCCTTGTCATTCTTATGAGAGCACTGCGCAATGAATCTCTGAGGAACAGATTGTACCATGCCCTTAATTTCTCTCTTCACTACCCACAAAATCACCATATAACACTGCCAGAAATTTATCTACCACAGCATTTCATTGTCGGTATCTTTTAGCTTGAGGAATGTTATAATTTTGCGATATTTTACAGCCACGTTTGCCAAGTAACCATTTTTAAAGCATTTCCTCATTTAGTACCCTAAAGAGTTCTTCAATTTCAAGCGTGTTACAGAGATTCAGTTGTATTCAGTAGATAGACAACTCACATTTAAAAAATTCTTGCCCAGGTTTTTCAATCTAGTCTTTATTCTAGATCTATACAACTGTCACTGGAAAAAGAAAAAAACAATTTGAAATTGTACTGATTCTTATCGTATATTATATTTTCTCACCAGATTCCATTTTTTATAATCATTCTTTCTTTCCTAGTCTTTCCACAACATGGCAAGTAAATGTTCTTGTCCCTGCCTCAGGGACCTGGCATACATAATCTCTAATCACTGTCTTATTCATTCCAATTTATATTCATGGCCTCAAAAGATAGCTTCAAACCCACCTCCCTAAAATTAGGAGTAGCAGGATGACATCATGAAATGAGTAGAGATCTCATTGAAATACTTTTTATTGCTGCTTAGTAGCCATTTAATTAAAAAAAAAGACCTGTTGAATATCATTGAGATTTTTTGAGTTGTATAGTTTATTTGGAATAGATCTTATTTCTACTATGTTAAAAATCAATGCACGAGAAAGAATTTGCTGGAATGGTTCTCAGCTCCTATGCCCCCATATTCTGAATATAGATTATTTTCTGTGACACCCAGAAGCTTAATATCATTTTTCAGATTCCTATGTAACTAGAGTTCTGGATTTGATTCCGATTCAGCCAAACAGATAATCTAACACAAGATTTGAAAAGCAGAAACCAAGAGAAGGAAGAAAATCTCCTACTTCTGCTATTTATTTTACTGAAGGATAGTTTAGGATAGTTGGGGATTTTCTGCAGTAGTATTAACAGAGTTCTCACACTTCTAGCTTCATAGTACTTGAAAGGTAGGGCATGGACGTACATTTTGTTCATTTGGATTATGGCTAACCTGGTGTGCTTGTCCATCCTGACATAACAGAGAGTTACTTACCTGGTTATGAAGATTTATTGTGGCAGTGATGTTGGTCTGACACCTGTGGCCTCCTGACTGCAGAAGAGGTATTACCCTTGGTAGATATTTTGCAGCACATCTTTGAGAGACTTTTTTTTAATGTAGATCTTTTTTTATAAATGTTAAATAAATATGTATGTAACTCATATTCTATAAGAAGTCTACTCCTGTTGAAAATATAGTGGATTTTGTTTGATGGGCATATGAATACTGACTACAAAAGTAATTGGTAACAAGAACGTTTGAAAATAACCACTTCTTAAGAAAATGAGAGTTTGGAGTTAAGTGACCTGGTTCAGTTTTTAGTTGGCAATATTTTTACTAGCATTATAAGATGGAGCATGGATAGTCTATATGATAGACAATAGTGAAAGGGTTACTTGAATAAGCAACTACACAAAGTTGTTTGAAGTCATAGACTGGAGATTTGTGGTCTATGTTTGAATCTAACTTCTATCATATATTAGCCGTTTAATCTTTGGCAAAGCAATTAACATATCTGCCTCAGTTTCCTCATCTGCATAATAGTATTAGTTTAATAACTTTATTATAAAGATAAAATAAATTAATACACTTAAAATGCCTTGAAAGATGGCAGGTATGGTGTGCTTTCTTTTCTGTTCATAAATATTGTTATTATTATTTTTACCAGTATTGTTGTGCTGGTGGTGATTTGTAAGAACTGTGAAGTTCAAGATTTTACCTCACATGCAAGCTAAAAAGCTAACCAGGCACAGTGTTCTGCACACTGGCAGAAGTCATGAAACTCCCGGATCGGAGACTTATTACTAACAGTAATAGCAATAGCCAGAATATCATCATGTTTGCACCCACAGTCTAAGTCTCAATTTCTGTAGGGCAATAAAAGTATATTCAGCAGATATCTACACATATAATGAATTACATTATGAGAGAATCATGATTAGGGAACCTGAAACTCTTGTGAAAGGTGATAAACTTGCCTGGTCTTTGCCACAGAGAGACACAATATCTTTATCATACTAGAGTATAAATGAGCAAAATTTGCTGCTGTATTTTTCTCTCAAGGCTGCTTGCTCTACAAACATATTTGAAAAGTAAGCCTGGAACAAAGGCAGTCACTCCTTTTGCTGACAAGTCTTGTGCAAAAATGTGACACTCATGGAGAAGTGTTTCTTAAAACATCTATCCCTGGTTTATATACTATCTTGGCTTCCGGTGAATTTTTCTATGAATACGTATATGACACTTTAATGGTTTACCTGATCAGACAGACAGAAGCTGAAATTATATTTGATCGATTTGTCTTATACAGCATTTAATTAAGACTATTATCAGTAGGATCTCTATAAACATTGTGTCTATTTCATAATTGTGCCATTTCATAAATGGGCACAATGTTTATAGAGATCTTATTGATAATAGCCTTATAAAATGATTTTAAAATTCAGTGCTTGGATAGGATGCTTATTCAAAAGAGTCATATTTACATAAATTAATTTACATTTTAGTTTTTAAGTAATTGGAATTGTCCCTCAAAATTTTTGAAGAAAAATGTACAGGAATATGGAGGGTGTTCATCTTTTACGAGTTGGTTGAAGTCAATTGTAAGAATTTCAGATCACTGAATATTAGCCTGGAGGTTCCCCATGGGCTAAAGAATGATTTTTACAGAGTCTTATTAATTATATAAATATTTTATATTCAAATCAATTTTTTCAAAGCAAGAGAATTACAGAACCAGTGTGTAATTTAATGGTAAGACTCTGGATTAAAAATTCAAAATTGAAAATATGATTTTAGGCTGGTTTTATATCCAGTGCTTAAAAGAAATTATCTAGAATACAGACCAAAGACATCGGAACATAAAAGAGAGGTTAAAAGACATGCAGGGCTGAGTAAGAAGATCTAAATATATGTAATTGGTATTACAGAAAGATAGGGCAGAGAAAGTAGGGAGAAGTAATGTTATTTAAAGAGATAATGACTAAGAACGTTCCAAAACTTATAAACCAATGCCCAAATTCACAGAATCCCAATAAATTTCAATCAAAATATTTGAAAGCGATAGGCATAATCCCTCCCATTAAAAATATTATAGACAAATGGAGAAAGCAATCGCTAAGTAAGTGTGAGCAACACAGGAGATCAGTGAACAGGAAATAAAGCACAAGTTTTTAAAGTTTTATAATAGTTTGTCTATGGTGTGCTCAAAACACATAAATTATTATCCAAGGTTTTAGTACTGCTGTTATTAAAATATTAGCTGTAGCTTCATCAATTTTAAAGTACTAAGAGATGAGGTTTGAAACTATAGAAACTATAATATTGTATGTTTAATAACAAGCCATTGATAATGAATAAAACTAATTTTATTCACTTAGCAGAAAGTGAAATTATAATATCATGCTTTCAATAAGTAGTACTATACTATTGTGAAATATGCCAATCAGTTAAGTTTATGTTATATTACATGTGATCACTATTCTTGTATCAAACTTTCTCATATGGCATAAAATGTATACTAATTGTAACCTCTGAATAAACAATAATATGCAGAATGTACATTAGTGGTATAAATTAATAGTGAGGGTAAATGGGAAACTCTAGTTTTTGAAAACATATGAGACCAAATCATCAAATCTTGATTGCTACTTCTATTTACTCAAATCTTGGCTAATTATTGGTCACTATCTTCTGCTACTTTATGACTCAAATAAAATTACATTCACTTCCCATAACTTTTGCTTCATCTTACTTACTTTACATGATGTTAGTGTTACCCAGCATGTATTATAAGGATAGTGGGTAGTGAAGACAGGTAGATATTCTAGTTTCATTCTTAGTCCTCAATAAAGACTCTATTTTCATTATTTATAACACATGTTTCAATTCCATTCCAGTTCTGTTTCTTCTTCTAATCTTCTTGTTTTGGCCATGTTCCTGTCATTTGGACATGTTGATAGTAATTTTCCTGGAATATTCCTTGCCAGATAATTTCTGTTTGATATTAAGTTTTAGTCTCTTTCTATTCCCGGATTCTGTAGAATAGGCAACACAGTTCCAATTTTGCCCTGTAGGAACCCATATCCAAATCATGACTCCACTTGCCTGGGCCACCAGTCTCCTCCATACTTCTTGAGAGACTGTGCTGATAGAGGCAATTGTGGATATAAACGGCCTGTCATCCCGGTGTAAGCTAAGCCCAAGTAACTTTGATAATAGAAATGTATATAACAAAATCTTTAATGTGCATGTGTTCTTTGATCTTTTTCACAATAGTTGGATTTATTTTTATATTAAAAACATTATGCAAGCCAGGCACAGTGGTTTACACCTGAAATCCCAGCACTTTTGGATGCCAAGGCAAGAGGATCACTTGAGGACAGGAGTTCGAGACCCACCTGACCAACATGGTGAAACCCCGTCTCTACTAAAAATACAAAAAAAAAAAAAAAAAAAAAAATTTCCAAGTGTGGTGGCATGCACCTGTAGTCCCTGCTATCAGGAGGCTGAGGCAGGAGACTCGCTTGAACCTGGGAGGTGAAAGTTGTAGTGAGATGAGATCACAGCACTACACTCCAGCCTGGTGACAGAGTGAGATTGTGTATCAACATAAATACATACATACATACATAATGCAGACACATAAATACTGACAATTCAATAATAAATTATAACATCCTTATGTAGTTGATTTGTGTCAATCAGAAAATATATTAGTACTGAGAGGGTCTATTTTTTCTCATTTTTTACATATTTTTAAATTCCATTTTCATTTTTATAATTTTTCAAAATAGAAAAACATTATTTGATGGTAACGGCCTATGTTTTGAAGTGTATGCAAAACCTTCACTCTCTCCACTGATGAGGGGTGACCCAGCAATTGTGCTTGTATTTTTTATTCAAGATAATACAGCTGATTGGAACAATTGGTCCCTATCAGATTATTTTACTCCAGTATTTGAACTGAGCTACACAGACAATGAGTCTTGTTATTTCATCACATTAATATAATCCATATCCTAATTCCTAACATTTCTGACTTCCATAAGTTTTTTTTTTCTTTGTTTTTGTTTCTTAGGAACAGGGTCTTACTTGTATCCCCCACTTGGGAGTAATAATGCCAGGATCACAGCCCACTTCAGCCCCAAACACCTGAGCTCCAGGTATCCTCCCGCTTCAGCCGCTCAAGTAGCTGGGACTACAGGTGCCTGCCACCACATCCAGTTAATTAAAAAAAAAAAAAAAAAAATTAGAGATGGGGTCTCAGTATGTTGCTCAGGCTCGTATCAAACTTCTGGCCTCCAGTGATCCACCTTGGCCTCCCAAAGTGCTGAGATTACAGGCCTGAGCCACTGCGCCCAGTCTGAAGTCAGGAGTTTTAATGCTTAATTGCAATTGAATGAGACATCTTCAATCCTTTTCCTAAATTCCTTCTATGTTTCAACTAGTTTGGAGTTGTTCGTGCTCTTAGTCAAAGGAGTCATGTCTAATATATTGACTCTCAGAAAGCAAAACATGATTTTCAGTAACTCTATCTTCAACACTTCCTAAAGTTACTGACAAGTGGCATGAAGTTCAATACAATTACTACAGAGTATACCAGAATACTGAACGACAAATGCAATGATTAGTATGAGGAAAAGTTAACAAAACAAGAATTATAGAATTATAGACATTTTTCTCCTGGTGTACAGATTCAGTTTTCCGAAATGGATGGGATTTTCAGATATAGCTTAGGGTGACCTCTGTATATACTTCTTATGAAAACGTTCTATAAACTGTGGTTGTAGACAGCCTGATTTAAGTGGTAGACAAGATGACCTTTAAAACTGTTGCATTTTTCCATTTATCTGGAATTTCATGTATATTTTACTTTGGGAATAAAGCTAGTTTCAAACAGTAAGTCCATGGACAGTTTAAAACCGATATACTTCAACTATTAGTTTACATCTTCTGATTATTCTACATCTTAAAAAGTGAGTTAGAAATTGTTATTGGTTAATAGAAGAAATGTTACAAAATTTCAAGCTATTAAGAGAATAAGGTGTTCTACAGAAGTGAATTTTCCAGGTAAATGAAGCTCAATTAATTTCTGATATATTAACTGTTAATTGATGGAGAAAATTAAAAAAAAATTAAACATACCCATATCCCTGATTTTCTAAACCAAGAAAATTGGATATAATTCCACAGTCTCTCAAGGGATATCTGAGGGATTCCATGTTTTTACCACTTATATCTGTTTTCCATTTTTCTATTTTCCTATCTACATCTGAAAACTTCCCAGAGTTAATATTGATAATGGTACCATTAACAATAGTAGTAATAGTCAAAAGAGGAACTCTTTTAAATAATATTGCATTAAATTTAGAAAATAGGTCAAACAAGAAAACTACAAGATGTGGGGGTTTACAGAGATAATGGTGAACTTAAATCTACCTTAAAGAAAAGAAAATATTATTTATTTAATAGCTTCATGTAAATGTGACACTTTTATATAATAGCAGGTAGCCAATTTTCTGGGTGAGCTTATGCTTTCCACTTTCTTAAAGTGTTGAAGAGATGAACGTTAGCAATATATGATTCCTCCCCGAATTTTAGGGTATGTTTATGCTTTTCCTGTCACCCTACAGCTTTTTATCTTAAAGAGAAGTTGAAGAAACTGACAACTTTTAAAACTGCTATTACAAAATATCATTTTATATCCCAATATATAAAAGCCACATTCACAATAAATTCAATTATTGTAAGCAAAGATGTAATAGAGTATAAAAAACACAATTTGCAGATCAAATATATTTAAATTATTTTTAATACAAAAAAGTTGTTTAGCATTAATTTACATGTGATTAGTTAGGAATTTTTTAAACAGCAAGCATGACATATTCAATAAAGGTCATATGATCAACTAGTGGCTTTTCCCAATTACAACAAGGTCACAATTACAAATATTGTTAGTTCTTGAGTTATTTTCTTGAACCAGAAAACCTACCAATAAGTATACTGTCACCCAGAAAATTTCGAATTTCACATAATGTGAATATCAAAGTTTGGTGTTGGAAGTTCTTCACATTCTCTATGCATGTGATTGTATTATTAATTTGTAGCAAAGGGAAAATACTTTATTCCTTTTATTTTGTATTCAAATGTAGCAATAAGTATGACATTTTTTAAAGTTTTCACTCACATCACAACTACTGTACACATTTAATGAAAGGTGATGTTCCTTAGTTTGAAGCACATCAAAACCTGAATTTCTATCTGCTCAGGAAAATCTTGAAAATGTATAGAAGACCAACAATTTTAAAATCAAGTGTAGTGCAGGCATCCCAGATTAACAAGCAATAAGGACTTATCTGTGGATGGTAAAGTTTAATTCATGAAAATTGTGACTCAATAATTGAGTTTTACTTATATCTTTCTAATTATACATTACACCTTTTTACACATTATGATCAATTTAAAGCACAATTGCTTCAATGACTATGTCGAATATGTTAAAAATAAATTGTGAACAAATCTATCAGTACTATTTCTAAAGTAATTCTGCAACTAACTCTTGATTTCTTAGCATCAGTTGTTTTTACAAATAAACTTTGTTGGAAATATACATGTATAGCCAATAATATAGTTTATATGGCCAATGCAATATAGTTTGCATTTGGCATCATGTTATGGTAAAGTCTTCTAAAAAGAAGCATGGAAAACTGACATTTTCAAACCTAGTAAGCTAATTGAACAATTACAATCCCACCAAAGGCATCCATTGGAATCATTTCAGGCCTCATTCTATAAACTGTAGCTTACAACAAAGTGATGAAAACAATACATAATCCTTGAAGTCCAATGAGATTAAATGTTATGAAACCAACAATATGGCAAATGAAAACAAATCTCTCCAACCACTAATAAAACTGGCAAAACTAGGAAAAAAAAAAAAAAAAAAAAAAAAGAAATGAAGGAAGTGCTTAGTTTTGCTTAATCAACATTAATCACTTTTAATACATGATCATTACTTGTGAACCAAAAAAGAGAACTGCAATATATTCCCAGAAACTAAATTGCACGAACGTTAGTAAATAACTAGCGTCACAAAAATGGGTATTGCTTACTGTACAGTACGGTTTTATTGTTTAGTGTTTGTTTTTTACTTGTTTGTTTTGTTGTGTAGAAAACCATGTAGTGGCTTCCTTATTGAATGAATATTCCCCAAAAGGCATAAATATAAATTTGAATTAAAGCAAAGAAAAAATGCAGATTTTCGGGGTTTTTTTGTTTGTTTTGTTTACTCTTCCAATAATATACATAAACTGGCATGTTGGTGTACTATACAGAAATTCTAGATTTCCAGAGCTTCAAGAATCACACAGTGATGATGGCTGTTGTGAGGATTGAATGAACTAATATGCATAAAAAACTTAGAACATTGACTAGTATGTGATGGGCTCTCTGTAAGACTGAACCATTCCAATTCAAAAAGTAAGGTATGAAACAAACCAGTAATGAATATACGTAACTTTGTATTTGTAAATAACCAGATATTTAACTTTTAAAAGAGCTTACACAAACCTCCATTGAGAGATCTGGCATTCAAAGATGTTTCTGTTCTATCTCATGAAGCAGAATTGCAAGATCATTTTTTTTTTTTTTTTTTTTTTGAGACGGAGTCTCGCTCTGTCGCCCAGGCTGGAGTGCAGTGGCGCGATCTCGGCTCACTGCAAGCTCCGCCTCCGGGGTTTACGCCATTCTCCTGCCTCAGCCTCCTGAGTAGCTGGGACTACAGGCGCCCGCCACCGCGCCCGGCTAATTTTTTGTATTTTTAGTAGAGACGGGGTTTCACCGTGGTCTCGATCTCCTGACCTTGTGATCCGCCCGCCTCAGCCTCCCAAAGTGCTGGGATTACAGGCGTGAGCCACCGCGCCCGGCTGTGCAAGATCATTTTGAATTCAATCTTTTTTCAAAAAAAAAAAAACCTAGAAATACATTCAAAAATGTTTACACCAACATAGAAAAGATATTTTTAGCCATATGCATAGCTCAAACCTAATTGTAATTAATAAGTTTGTTATGGATTTACTGAAAAAGGTATTCTATTGTGTAAGTTAACTGCTAGTTTAATAAGAGCTGAATTTGTGATAGGATCCATCAATAAAACAAATTGTTTAGATTTCATAAATTTATTCAAATTTCTTAAAATATTATTCCAAACATACCTAGGAATTACACACATACACACTCACAAACACACACACATCACTGACACACACAGCTAAGACCTTATTAAAAGATCTTTGGGAACATTACTGTAAGCTGAAACATAAACCTGTTAATTATTCTTTCCTATTGGCAATATTAGGTAATGTTATGTATTAAATGCATCATTGAGTAGTTTGAGGTGGGATGTATAATTACCTGTATAAGTTTTTCTTCATATATAAACAAACAAAAATAGAATATTTCAACTTAACAAGATTGGAGACACAGTGATCTAGATATGTTGATAATTAAGAATTTTAGCAAAAAAACAAAATTATGATATATAATATTTATAAGTAGATATTGAATAATTTATTACCTTCCCAAATGGATTTCACATGAACTTTCTCTACTTTAGTATTTTCATTATGATGCTATGATAGAATAATGACTTTTAAAATATTTGTTTGTCTACTTTTGTATAATTTATCTACAATAGAATAATAGCTCTTAGAATATTTGTGTGTCTACATATGTAAAATTTATCGATTTTCTCAGAAGTTAAAAAGGGAAAAATGCTTACTTGGTTTAATTAACAACAACCTCACGTTTCCTGTGGGTTCTTCTTTTCAATAATTCTGAGCTCTTAAATACTGATGGAAAATATTAATAACTTTAACATAAATTTTAATAGGAAAATATTATGGATATTAAATAATTATATTAAATATTTACTTTAATTTTTAAAGCATGAATTCAGTGGATAAAAATATAACTTGTCTTCTCCACACTGTTACAAGTGGTTTTGGTGTAGTGTCCACGTTTCTCAAGGATGCAGATGTCAAAAATAACTGCACCCCTCCCCAGTTAAAATTTTACACTTCTGGGTAGTTTAAATTAATAAAAGAGAAGCACGAGGTGCCTATGGTACCTCAATTAAAAGGAAAATAAATGGCACTATAGGATAGCAGTGGGTCGGGTACTGATCCCCTTGAAATTATGAATCTTTTCATATAATAAAAAATTTGGTCATTGCTTCAAAAATATGCAGATGAATGTAGGTGTGCCAGGAGACTAATAATCAGAATAATCTGTTTAGTAAATCTATTAACATAACCTGATATTTCCAAGTAGGTAATAAATATGTCTGTGTTTCACAGACATGTGTCTGAGGGCATCAGGCATAGAATGTATTAAACAAATTATTAATGGATGCCGAAGAACCATGACAGCGCAGGAGGTCACTTGAGCTACTTCCTTTCTTCTTTCATTGGAGTGATGACAGGCCGTGCCAAAATAAAGTACCTATAAAGCTTTGGTGCTCTTCTAGAATCCATGATTATATCATGGCAGGGTTTGTGTCCCTCAACCAGGAATTCGAAAAGAGCCACATAAATGCAAATTATACATATGAAATAATGAGAGTAAAATAATAGATTCTGTGTTGTTTTTAAAAATAAACTATGAACTATTTAAGAAAAAAAAATTAGAAACATGGCTCAAGGGGATCATTTATCCAAACCTGAGATAAATTCAAAACAGAGAGATCCCTGAAAACATTTCTAAACATTAAGATTGGCACTTAATAAAATCACTAAAGATTTAAAAAAATATTAAATGGTTATATTTGTTCCATTTTATAGTCAAACATATAGGAACATAAACAGGAGAAAAGAGAAAAACAGCCACCCATCTTAGCACATTAGTGGCATCATTAAAGAACTCCCAGTACTAAATTAATTTACATGTTTTATGTAGTCTTTAATTTCAAGTCATTATAAGAATGAGATGCACTTAAAATTTCAACTAAATTCAGTGGGTATGACATGAGTGATATCAACACCAATTACAAGGCATGGCAGAGGAAGTAAAAAATATTTTTGAATAAATATTAGTTAAATCAGAGTAGTAGCTATAAAATAATGAGATTATATCTCTATATATGTACATGTAGTTATCTACATTTTATACATACCATAACTCTTTATGTAATTGTACAACTGCATAAAATAGGTATAATCTTATGGGCCAAAGAAATCAGTGTTAGTATATATAAAATGTATTTCCTGAAAAATTGGCCTGATTGTGATAAATTAATATCCTTTTAAATTTGTTTTTAAATTGGTTCATGGAAAGGAGAATAATTGTTAAGAATCTTGTTCTATAATTTAAAAGCAATTTCCATGGAGCATCCCTAGTCTCCCTACAAGAGCAGAAGCTCCTTTTGATTTATTTAAACATTGAAAGAAGAAGAAATATGTAAAAAGTACACCAAAGTTTAAAGAAATAACGGAGAATTCTGATCCCCATCACTGAAAAATCTAAACTGCCAGAATGTCATTGCACTCAAATAAAATTTTAACTGAAATTTAAAAAAAGAGTAACAGCAATAAATTTCCTGTTCGATCTGCCACAAGTGCTAATAATACTGGTGCCATCAATATAGTAGCAGCTCTTTGCCCAAAGTATAGATGAGTCTTTTCTGTGGTCATACAGAAACTGTTATTTACAACGGTTTTTACATATACACATATTTATAAATTTATAACTTATAGTCAGACATTAAGGGGGCAATGTGGACTTTACAAGCAAAATATTCTTAAAGTATCTAATAATGCATACCATATAGAGCAGTTTCATTGTTTGCCTTCTAGCATTGTGTACTTTCTCATACAATTGCACACATCCCTAAACTATACAGAAGAACTATGCTGTATTTAAAAGTATAAGAAAACAGGGTATCTTCTATTTCAATGTATGAATAAAGTGCACATTTTAAAACTAGGTGACAAAGAAGGTGTTACTGGAAGGGAATTAAAGAAATACATTTATTGGCTCATATAACAATTTTAGTTTATGAAGGATTATGGATTACCTTTTGTGAGGGAATTTTTAATGTCAACGTTGTCTTCTTGGCAAATTCCGTTAATAAGTTGCATTTGTGACCTTGGTTTTATACAATCATGCAAAGCATATAATAGAATCACGTTGAAACAAAGAAAATTTAAAAAATGAGACAAAGGAATAGCAATTTTTGTTGAGATTTTCCTTATTTCCATAGATACTCCTTTTATTGATTTTATTAACATACCTATTTATGCACTATGCTCAAATACTGTACAAAACTGCAATAAATGTTACTATTTGACTACTTATGTTTCTACAAAAACACCATCGTAAAGGTGCATATATTGGTAAAAGTCAACTAATAACTGCTAATATACGTGTCAATCAAAAGTATCTGAGGTTTGCCAAAAACTTTGAATCTAGGCATAATACACAATTTTTAACTTGTATTAGCATATTTCAGGGGCATAAATAATATTTTAAAATATTAAAAGAAAAATGAATTTTACCCATTAATAGCTAGTACTTATATAAAATTTAAAGTTGTGGTTTCTAATTTAGGGGTGTGTGTGTGTAGTATGAGTGTGCGTGTGTGTTTATGTTTGTGCGCGTGAAATAATCCACAATCTATTGGCAATGTTTTAAAGCTGCAGTGTAAAAATGTTCAACCCTTACCAAAACCTCTTCTGGTATACAAAGCTGTTGTAAATTTGAGTCAGTGAAATTTAAAGTTGCAATTTACAAAAGCAGATTTACATTAATTCTTATCTGAAAGAACTGCTTTCACAAGAGAAAAATGTGCCAATTAACTGCCCTTTCCTTTATAATTAGTGGCTTCTGAGTCCTGAAAAGAAGCCTTAAGGCAGAATTTGCAGTAAACAGGAAAGAGGAGTATCATGTAAGTGCTTGCCATAGTGCGGGGCACCTGTGAATGCTCATCAGTGGGAGTTTTTGGCACAATTTTCTAATCCAATATGCATGTTGCTCCACAGCAACCAAACTGGATGCTTTTTCCAGTCTCCAGCACCAGTAAAATTTAGCTGATCAATTTCAATACAACACATACCTGGAAAGATTAAGACACATTTATTTTCTTTTTTTAAAATCAAGGTAGTATCCAATGACTAAAATTAATTGTAGGATTTCAATTATTACTTTCAAATAAACTCTGAAGCTAAAAGTGTAATGACAATGACACTCCAATAGTTACTAAATCGTAGGCATAATTAACATCCTGTCGGGCTGACTCAAAATTATTTGAGCTTGTCATGCTGTAATATGTTCATGGCTATAGATACTATACAGAGTAATTAAAAGCTGATTTCAAATCTCTAGTTTTTCTTATGTGTGCCAAGCTTCCAGTTACATTAGCAGGGACTCTGAGCATTCATGAACGGTGCTGATGTTGCAGATACAATGTTTGTTACTTCAAATAATTCATCTAGAAATGACAATGTTATCTTCCATCATAATCAAGCAACAGTAGAAAATACTCCTATTTAAGAGCTAAACCAAAAGGGTCCACAAAAGGTCATACAGGATCCCCATTTTCATCTCTATTAGAAGAATAGGAAATAAATCAGGTCATCTGAAATTCACTTTAAATCAGGTCCTAGGATAAATCTTTTAAAAAGGCAATGGCTGTTTTGGCATGGAGTGTTTTCCATCTGCAGTTCCATGAGTTAGCAAATGCATGTCTCCATTAAAGGTCTACTAGTAAGCTATGTCACTATATACATACTGTACATGTTGGATCACAAATTAGCAGTTATTAGTCAGACTGTACATAGCAAAACAAACCAAATTTAATGTTGCTATACATCCCAAATATAACATGGGTCTCAATTCAAGGACTGACCCCTAATACAGGTTCTCTGTTTAGATATGTAGCCCAGTAAACTAAATTAAATGTACCAAACAAAACTGGAAAAACTATTCTGGACATTCTGTCAATTTTGCTAACACTGTTAAAAGTTTTCTTGGCTTCAGCTGGCTTGTTTTCCGGCTTCTTGTTGGGTTCTGGTGTGGTTGCGCTCTTGGAGATGGTGGAAAGAACTGGATCTTTTGAAAGATTCGGGGCATAATTGGCAACAGCCACTGCATAAGCATTGTTCTGTATCATAACGGAAGCCTTTTCTTTTTTCTATTGAAAAATACAAAAATTAACAGAGTGTGAGTTGAGTTTGCAACTTAACATTTTCTAAAGTCCACTTCAAATTCTGAAGGAAAGTATCCTAATACAAATGATCATGCATTAGGAAAATCCAGAAATTAGGAAAATAAATAAAGGTGTTTATTAAATTAAAAATCCATTAGGGTGAGAAAACCCCCAGAGTAAAATTAATGGTACCACTTTCCTGGAGAATCATTTTGGTTGTGGGTTGACATGGAAAATAAACAATGGAAAGTACAAGTTTAAAAATCAATATAACTTTTCTTTTCTCATGAGCCAGTCAAGCATTTGTCAAATGAATGACTGAATAACTGAAATGTAGAAATATTTTAACAAGAGGAATGATAATCTACAATGAATGATCCCACATTTCTAGCTTCGTAACAGGATTCCCTCCCACCTCACGTCAAAGTCATATAGCAATGCTTTACTCAGATAATGGGAAATCATAACCTTATGAAGATGGCAGTGCAACAAATCCTAGAAACATAGAAGAAGAATAAAATACAAAGTCTTGGATTTTTGCTTAGCTCATCCGGTTTCTCTTTATAATCTCTAGTTCCGTTATCACAAACTCTGGTCTCAGTCACTATTATCTCCTGCCTGCACTTTGTGTCCTAGCTTGGCTTGCTTTTGTCCAACCATTAGACACATTAAAGCCAAAAGAATCTTTTTTTAAGACATAAATTGGATTATTTAACTTCTATGCTTACATCCCTTAAAGACTATTTCATGGAACTTAGAATGGAAACAACATTTTTTACAATGGCTTCTTTCTTTTGCTCATTACCTACTGGTTCCCCTGAAATAACCTCAGTTTTCAAAATACTTTCTTGCTTTGGTGCCATGCTTTTTTCAACATGGTAGTTCCCCAGCCCAGAAGACCTCAGTTTTGAAAACCTGGAATACCTTCTCCCCAACCCATTTTTCACATGACCACCAATTCCTACTCTTATTTTGGTCTTGGTTTAAATGCCATTTCCTAAGAAAGGACTTTCTTAAGGCCACCCTAACTAAACATATCTTTGCTCCCCATATATGCTCATTCATAACACCCTAATTTGTTTCCATTATAACATTTTTCAAAATGTGTTATTTCTTAGTCATGTGATTATTCGATTGACATCTTGCTTTCTCATTCAACGAAGGCTGGTGCTGCTTCTGTCTTGTTCACCTTTGCAATCTTAGCACTTAGCATGAAGCCTTCCACAAGTTAGCCACATAATACGTCAGTGAAATAATATATAATTCATTTAATAAAATGAAAATATAAATAGTATTTATCTGTTTCTTTACTAATGTAAATATATTGTTAGTTACTTAAATACAAAGTAAATTGAGACAGCAGTGAATTAGCCAAAATAGTGAGCAATGTGTAAAGCAACAGATAGAGAGGACAAATTGGTCAACAATCATATTTTGACTTTTAGTTATTTTAATTAAGAGCTTTCAAAGTGTTCAAATAAGTTACAAACGGAGCTCTGAAAGCCCAAGAGATTCTAAAAACAGTCATGGATTACCCATCTTTCACTGGCCTGAGTTTCTCCCTCTCCTCTTTCCCCTACTGACATTCTTCCAGATCTGGCTTAATTATGAAAGAAGGAAGGATGAGAGATCTCCATTTGTAACTTTATAAAAGCTACAAAATACCTTTTCTTCAGTAATGATGCAAGTATTTCCAGTGTTACAAATAGAGGATAATGTCCAAGTGAAAAACTGATAAGGAAAGTATAGCTAACACTTTTTGAGCACTAGAATGTGTCAGGTTGATTGCTAGCCAAGGTGACATCTCTGACAAACCTCACCACGGGATAGGAAGTTCCCTTATTAACCCCATGATATAAGTTCAAAAATGAAGGCTGAAAAAGTTTTGTGACTTGACCGGGTCTCTGCCTGTTAAATGGCCAAAAGAGCACTCAAACTTAGATGTATCTGACTTCTAAACCTCTGCTTTTAAACACCATGCCATATGATTTTCTGTCTGAGTAAGCTGTTTGAGATATGGGAGTGTGCTTTTTCCTAAAATATTCTTGTTGAGGTTTATACCAATAAGTCAATCTTCAAAAAGGATTTTTCAACTTATAATGTATATAATACATAGTGTTTATATTATTATTTGAACCAAATTGAAACATAATTTAAAATGATATCAAATTGCACATATAAAGAATCTGGGCCTTGAGAAATTTCCTTAATATTTTTCTTCAGCTCGTAACTTGACGAGAGGAAGATAATGATACTAAAAGTATATCAAACTGTTGTAATAAGCGAGTGGGTGAATATATTATTCTAACCACATTGAGAAACACATATTCTCCTAGTGGGCTGCAAATCATAACTATTACAAGCCAGACAGTGATTATTGGTATACAAGATGTTAAGGCAATATAATTTATTATGTGTTAGGTAGAAGAAGACAAATATTTTGTTGAAGAACTCAAGGAAAGTTTGATGGAAGTAGGACATTTATGGTGGATGAGGAACTATGGTGTAGGATTTAGACATGTAGACAAAGAAACATAAGATATAAATGTCTTTTGTTGCAACAGCAGTCTCCAGCTAGAAACCCTATACTAATTTTAACCGATATTTCTTGCCCCCCCACCCCTGAATACCCTTCATTTGCACATATATGCACAAGAAATACAGGTACAAAATCTTTGTAAAACTTTAGAGCAGAGGCACTAATCAATCTGAACAGACACTCTGACCAATTAGAAATGAGAAGCAGCACATACCAGCCAAGTATCAACTCTGCATATTTGTATGTTGGCATTTTTTGTTCCATGCTAACACTGTGGACTCTTTAATAAGCAGTGTTAAAACTTGTTCCAAGTTATGTTTGTAATTTTTATTGACAGCTATAAATGACAAAATTCACCTTATTTTCATAATTGTTTAAAGTATGGCTTTAATCTCTGAATCAGTGTAAACTTCAGAGTAGGGCTCAGAACCTAAAAAGGTAATGGTTTTGATTCTCTTGTAACTTGGAAACTACCATTTTCAGGACCAAGTAAGCAAAGTACAACAGCTATACGTACCATTTTTAGTTAAGAACCCGGTTATTGGCACCTGTAATTTCTTACCAATTCACTGAATGAAGGGCAGGGCATTCCTATGGTGCTACATCTTCTGAATTCCTAGCCACAGCACAGCAAAGCTTTTCTGGCTCAGAATTTTACAAAGTCTTATTTTAAAGGGGAAAATAACTCCCCTCAGTCCATTTGAAAGTAACAACTGCAAATCTATAGTGAAGCAGACTGTTTCTCTTTATTTAAAACTAAAACCATGTTTATGGAGAAAAAAATACTGTTGAATTCATAGCTGACTTAGAATTCTAAGATCTTCTAAAGCAGAGTCTGTAAGTTAAGTCTGGATAATATATATTATTAATATTCTTTATAAGACCCAGATTTGATAGTGATAGTACCAAAGAATATCCATACCCTAGGTAAATGATAACCGGGAAGTATTACATGGCCCTATTCACTATCGACTTCCATTAAAAATAACTATGTTGTGAGAAATCGTACAATAGAGACCTCTTTGAATATCATGCAGGCTTTGGATCGAGCCAGACCATCAGCAGGCTGAATCCTTGGGCCACATGACTGATTCTGCTTTATTTAATGTAACTTTTAGCTTACACTCAGAACCTGAAGAGAAACAATCCAATGAAAACCTTTGTGTTAATAATTAAAAACAGTACTCATTTTCATAAATGAATTTTTTATACTCATGTTCCTATACAAAAAGTTTTGTTTCTTTTGAGAACTAGAAAAGTTCTGATAGTTCTGACGGCCTAACTTCCTATTGTCTAATCTCATGATGTATTTTTTTTTTTTTTTTTTTTTTTTTTTTGAGACGGAGTCTCGCTCTGTCACCCAGGCTGGAGTACAGTGGCCGGATCTCAGCTCACTGCAAGCTCCGCCACCCGGGTTTACGCCATTCTCCTGCCTCAGCCTCCCGAGTAGCTGGGACTACAGGCGCCAGCCACCACGCCCGGCTAATTTTTTGTATTTTTAGTAGAGACGGGGTTTCACCGTGTTAGCCCGGATGGTCTTGATCTCCTGACCTCGTGATCTGCCCGTCTCGGCCTCCCAAAGTGCTGGGATTACAGCCTTGAGCCACCGCGCCCGGCCTCTCATGCTGTATTTCTACTTTAAGGCACCTAGATCGTCCGCTTCGTATCATTTCTGAGAATAAGGCCAGGTATAGCCAAAAATATACACTGTGTTTCAGAAGTCCATTTTCAAAAAAGGTAATGTTACAAGTTGAGAATGGGATCAGTGGGAAGGAGACTAGGGATCATGCAGGCAAACTGACACTATTTTCTATGAATTGTAAGTAATTCTCATGACTTTTGAAATCTATGCATGAATGACTGATACAATCTCTCTCCAGAATTCTTAACCACTAAGTTTCACTAGACTTCTCTACCTACATGTCCCACAGGTAATTAAAACAAACAAAAAATGTCCAGAAATGCACTCAGCTTCCATCCACTCTCACTTCTTGCCGAAATCTGTACACTCACTTTTACCCCTAACTTGCTACAGGTGACACAATTCAGCCAGAACTGATAATTAACTCCACATTGTCCCCTGGTTACCTCCTTGCTATCACCAGGCTAACACTGATTCAGCTCTGAGTCACGTCGACTGAGATAGCACTTCCTACTGCCTGCACTTCCTTGCCATTTCATGCCTTTCTGCAGGACCCTGGTGTTTGCCTCTACAATGAAACATGTATGTATCTTTTTCACTTTTGTTTTCCTTGCACTTCATTGCAAGCTCTTTGAAGGCACAGACTGTGTATTGCAGAGCTCCTAGCATAGTTCCTGGCTCAGAGCAGGCTCAGAAACATTTGCTTAATGATAAATGAGTGGCATGTAACTAAAATGCTTACTATGATAAAAATGTATATATAACTTATCAAGTATAACTTAAGATAATATGTTATATAGACTATAATAAATACTTTATTGGATCAATTGATACAGAATTCAAAAGCTTATTCTTCAATTCTATTATGTAAGTCTCCTGAATGTCTTCAATTTCACCATCTACAGATGTGTAAGACTGGGAAATAATAAAACAGGCTCAATTTAAAAAATCAAAGCTTGTGGAAGCTGTTTTATTTGTCATTTAGACCCATACCAGAAGGTGAAGATTTGATTTATAAACAAAACTATATATACATAAAATATTATATATTATGTATTATCTGGGTGGGGGTAAACTATGCTGTTATACAGTTTGTTGAATGTTCAGTTATCAATGAAGTGGAATGAAAAAAAATATAACCCACACAAATTGATTTTCCATTTTAAAATGGCATGTAACAGGCTTAAGTATATTTTGAGTGTATCACTTTATTGCAGTCTTTGGATATATATTTAAAATATGAAGTCTGGAAAAATCCGGATTACAGAAATTAAAATGTCTTACACCATTGTATCAAAACAATCTTGACTTCCTATGAGTTGTAGAGAAAATAATTTGCTAGTAACTTCAGCCAATGTTCTAGCTAACATATAAACACCTATGAGTAAAGTGACCTGGCCTTTGAATGAAAATAACAATTACATGGTTTGGAGTCAGAAAGAATCTTAGGGACTGTTCCTTACAATAAAGAAATGGGGCTCTCATTCAAACACTAAATATAATAGGCTTTGGAGAAAAAAATCAGGTCTCCAAAGTATAAATCTATGCTTTTTCTACCATCTCATGTTGCCTTTTTACAGTTATTGCGGCTACTAGAAAGCCCATTACTTGTAAAATAACAACATGCTCATTGGTCAGATAATGCTATTGTTAACTGTCTACTAATCATCCTGACTGAGAAAAGTGATACTTACAGAAGATTCTTTGAAGGTTAAACAGTCCATCCACTTCTCTAAGTACTCTAAAGTCTTTTCTTGGAATAAACTGGGCCATGAGAAAGCTATATACTTGGACCATATTAGCTTAGCTCCTTGAAGAACTGCTTTCACTGAGTTGTATGTTAATATAATGCCTTCAGCTTTTATTGAAGGGGACTACAAGAAACATCAATATGAAATCCATTATTGCATTTATTGGGAAAAAATTGACATCACTTGCTACAGTACCCAGCTTCCCCTAATTTAAAAAAAAAAAAAAAAAAGCCAACATGATATTTTTTTCAAAAGGCAATTTCAGAGTAAGGCAAGTTTTTCTCTGAGAAAATTTATATCTCCAAAGAAAAATAACTCTTCCCTCCCCCAAGGTGTTACTTTGGTCACCAAGAAGCTGAGAATTTGAAGCTTAACTACTATTGCAATTGACTGCAGCTAATGTGCTAGCCCAAAGATAAATGTATTTGAGTCTATTTTCTTTCACCTTGATTTTCTAATTTTATTTCTATTTTATTCAATTATAATTTAAGTGAATACATTCTTTCGATAAACTGCCTGAAATACTTTGGAACAAAGCAGGACCTTATGAATACAAATAAATAAATAAATACACTTGAAAATATGATGTTTTCTATGAATTAAATAAAATGACTCAAAACAATAGCACATTCCATAACTGTTTGGATATTCTGTTCCTATGTCTACGTTTTGAGTAATTTATTATCTAGTGTTTTCTATACTTTCCTTAGCCAGTTTGGACTCACTGACTCAGCTTTAGAATTGAAAGCAAACTCAAAGAATTAAAGTAAATACATTTTTTATCAATTCAATAAAATATGTACTAAATACTGTGCTAAGTAACAGCAGATATGATGATGAATAAGGCAAGACATTGTCCACTCAGATCTTGTAAACTAGTGCAAGAAACAGACTTATTTGCAATACAACTATAATGTAATGAGATGTTGTAAAAATAATTCATACCAAGTGGTGTCAAAACACAGTTTTGGGAATGAGAGGAGTTAAATACATTAGTCTGAAAAGTTTTCATATTATGTAAAATCACATAGATCTTAACAAATAATAGGAGTTTGTCAGTTAGCAGAAGAAGAAGACATATTATTGCAAGAGGGGTCAGGAGGTCTAATGTTATGGAGCTGTGTAGAGGCATGGATGTTTGGGGAAATGATGGTGGCTAGTAATGGTTAGAGAAATAATATGACTATGAAACTTAGATCTGTCCTCAATCCTGGATTCACTACCTATTAGATGTGTGATTCTGACCAAGTAACTTTAATGACCACTTTTCATTTCTAAAATAGAAATATTCCAGGCACATAGAAGTAAAAACATAATAAAAATCTTCCTTATTATTCATCATAAAAACAAACATAAGAGAAAACTATATACTTGGGCCATATTAGCTTAGCTCCTTGAATAACTGTCTTTAATAATTCATTAAAGAACTGAAGAGTTAGTTAAATGATCTGATTTATGATTTAGAATAACTCCGATAGTAATGTAGAGATAGATAAGAAGAAGACACGATTAAAAATATAAAGGAGTAACAAAAACTATAAAAAGTATGAGAGATGGTGAAAATATGGTCTAAGATATGTAAGGAAAATAACGGACAAGATTTAATGACTGACTAAATGTTGAGCGATACTTCCAAGTTGCTGGCTTGTAAGATTAGGTTGTGGCATTAACTGAAGTACCAATTACTGATGAATAACTAGGTATGGGCAGTGGAAAGATATAAAATCAATTTTCTTGTATCCTTTCTAAAACAGATATTGTTATATTCATGTTGAGATTGAGATTGAGATGTTATATTCAGGTAGAAATGCTCCAGGAAGAGGTTAGATATACTATCTTGTAAGTTAAAAGGTATGGTGTATAGTTATTGATAATGACCTTGAATAGTGAAATGAAGGCAAGGGTTTTAAATTTGGATTGGGTAATACCTCTTTAAATCATACCATATTTACTGAGCACCTAACACATGTAAGAGCCTGTACAAAATGCCAGAAAGAAGTGATGTATTAAACAAAAATGGTCATTTTCATAATCAGTGAAGGAGCTGAGACAGAAACATGCAATTACAAACTACAATAAAGGCTCTAATGCAAAAGAACAGAGTACTGTACACACTTATAATGGAGGCCTCATCATTTACAAATTACAGAAATTTCCTGAGGAATTGATATTTGTGCTAAGGATGGCAAATGGGGGGACAGTATGCTTAGTGTTGCAGATATTCATGCAAGCATTGTCAGTAAAACCCTTAAAGTGAGAATCACACAGTGAATACTGAAAACAAAAACAGCATTAAAGAAAGCAGAATTAAATGTCTTTAGGGATAAACAAGAACAGATGCCAGGGAAGCTGGGTCCACTCTGAACTCTGGCAGAGAATCAAAAAACAGAAAATGAATAGTGGCAGCTGCCAGGATGTGAGGGAGGAAAGCTGATCCTCCGAAGTTTGATTTAAGAAGGAAAAGAAGAGAAAAAGTTGCTGTGCTGTGCCTGAAGAACGATACTGGAGCATAACAGTAAAAAAAATTTAATGGGGATTCCTTGAGAAAAATAGGAAAATTATTTTCAGATCTTAAAGTATGGAGGTTATTAGTGCTCTTCAGCTACAAGATAGTAAATGAAAAGGAAATTAGATTATAGTTGGTCGAGAATTAAGTTGAAAGTGATAACATTGCAAGTAAAGCTTTAAAAAAGTTTGAATATAGAAAGAGGCAAGAAACTGAGGATGTGGGAAGAAAGTGGCATAGGATTGGAAAAAGTTTTCTTCTTGGTAAATGAAGCATATTAAGCATCTTCATAAGCTGAAAGAAAGGAGGCAGTTGAAAATAATAAGATGGCTTTGAAGACATAAAATAATAAAACAATAACTAATGGTACCGGTTTGAGAAAGCAAGAAGGAAAGAGATCAAATCAAGAGCTGGGTGAAAGAATTTGTATTGAGCAAAAGGAGAAAAGGAAAAACATTGGATATGAAAAACGGTTCCATAAGAGCCTGGAGTTGCATAAATAGACACCTTTGTATATGGAAAGGCATAACAATTTGGAGTTTGATGATCTGATCCAGCATTGTATTTTTCTAATGATAAGGTTTTCTTGCCTAATTTCACAACTGAGGCTAAAAGTAGTATAAAGTCCTGCCCAAGCCTACAGAGTAAGGTAGCTTTGCCTTTTAATATAGAGCTCAAACGTAGTATGAATATAACTGAGAGTGTTTATTTATTTATTTGCAAAACCGAAATTTAAGTATCAGTGCACATTCTACATGTAACATGTTGAGTGTGCCATCCACATGTAAACAGGCTAAAGATATATGTCTTTTTCTTAAAACATACAATATCAATATGTAGCTGAATCATTATTTTTACGGGCAAATTGATACTTGGTATTTTATGAATTTTCAAAGAACTTTTCATTTGCTCCTTGGGTTGATAGATAACCACATTTGCTCATGTTTACTAATGTCACACAAAAAAGGACTTCCATAAGCCTGGTTAGTCAGAAAGGGCACTACAAACAGCCTGTGGACAAAAACTCTGTATTTAAAGAGAATTATAATTTTCTACTTAAAAATTAAGTCTAAGGAATATTAAAGTAAAAGCAGATAAGCTACTTTAGGGCACTCTTCTGGATTTCCTTTTAGTTTTAAGGACATTTTAGTTCTTAGTCCGAAGGTAGGTTTATGAAACAACTCTCAAACTCATCTGAATCATGAAATTGGATAGAAAACCCACTGATAAATTCATTATATATATATATATATACACACACACATATATATATATATATTTTTTTTACAAAACTTTCCATGAAGGCAAAGAAGTCCTCCCACTGGTATTACATAGTCAGATTTAAGATCACAAACTCATTCATTCCTTTATACAATAAATATTTATGAAATGCCTGCTAAGGACCAGACACTGTGCTGGGCACTCTAGCTATGGAAAAGGAAACGAGAACAAGCAATGCCTGATATATTGTTTTCCTGAAGTCAACCACAAGAACTAAAATAACATAAACAATGTTAATTCTTTTCCTGAAAATTAGGTTGGAATCTCAGTGATTTTGACATAGCTTTATCCTGGCTATGTGTAATTTGGCATATGGGTAGACTTAAATCCACTATTCACAAGGAGTAAGCTATTGCTTTTACAGAGCATTATCAATTATTTGTTTTGTTTTTCACATTTAGAGGTACTTCTGTTTTCCAAGGTAAAGAGTTGAGAAGGCGGCCGGGCGCGGTGGCTCACGCCTGTAATCCCAGCACTTTGGGAGGCCGAGGCGGGCGGATCACAAGGTCAGGAGATCGAGACCACGGTGAAACCCCGTCTCTACTAAAAATACAAAAAATTAGCCGGGCGCGGTTGTGGGCGCCTGTAGTCCCAGCTACTCGGGAGGCTGAGGCAGGAGAATGGCGTGAACCCGGGAGGCGGAGCTTGCAGTGAGCCGAGATCGCGCCACTGCACTCCAGCCTGGGCGACAGAGCGAGACTCCGTCTCAAAAAAAAAAAAAAAAAAAAAAAAAAAAAAAAAAAAAAAAGAGTTGAGAAGGCATATCATTTCATAATGTCAATTTGGCACTCTCTAATATTAAAATAATATATCAATAAATTTACATATGGGAATTCATGGCACAAAACATTTGTCTTTTGCAACATATTTACAAAGGTCTAATATTTTATCTCCAAAAAATTAGTATGAAGGTGCATATGTAACCAATATATCTTAAAAAATAATTGCATAGATACCACGAAAAAGCAGTACACCATATAGGCAATGAAATCATAAATCAATATTAAAATGTAATGGAAATGCTGAAACAGCCCGGAAGTTAAGCATACAAAATTGACCAGATTCCTTTTAATATTTATTTGTTGGCTCTGTTAGTAGAGAAAATACAACTCATAAAATGAAATAAACCATCAGCCTTATTAAAATTTCTATGGCTTAAAAAAATTAAGGAAAAAGACCAAGACTTTTAAACTATAACATTTACTGCTTATATATTTAAACTGCAATATTGTCATAGCAATGAAAAAAAATTCAAATAACTGAAAAAGAAATCAAATCTGCAAGTATGTTAATCCAAATTTAATAAAAGAAGCATTTAGGTTGATACAATGTTAAAGAAATTCTCTGAATACAAAGTTTTACCATTATTAAGAATATAGATGATTATGATACATTCTAAGCCTCTTCTTGAGGCAGATACATAATCTACAGAGTATGAAAGGAAACAGCTGTTATATCAATGCACAAATCTCCAATTAGATTCAGTACTTGAAAACTGAATATGGACAGCAATAATCTCAAAAGAAGTTAATCTTAAAAACAAATAACTTTTCCCTTTTAGACAATTTGAACAATTTAAAATTCCTAGGCATTTCAGTACTGACATATTTATTCCATACAACATGGGAAAAAATTTTAAAAAATGCTACATGGGCTTTTACAATCAATCAACAGAGATTGGAACAGGTGAAGAGGACTCAATTCATTGACAAAGCCTGGAATTCTATAATAAGTAAAACTAATGCCCATTATCTTTTTCCAATCTCTTTATAATAATCCAGTGTAGTGTTAAAACCATGAACTTAACAGTCAGACAGGTATATCGGGGTTCAAGTATATTTACTAACAATTTGTGTAAGCTTGGGTAAGTAAACAGCTTTACTGTTTCAGACTCTTCATGAGTAAAAATGAGAAGAAGAAGGCAGTCCAGTCATAAAGATGCTATAAAGATTATGTGAGAGAGCATAGGTAAAACACTTAGCACAGTGCCTGACACATACAGCTCAACAGATGCTATGGAGTGGTTTTAATGGAAGTATTACTACTACGAGCACTCCTAAAGGATGTCAGGTGAGAACACTTTAAAAGAAATTGATGTGATTTAAATTCATATATATATGGATGTCTTTAATGTCAATTTTTAGAAACATATCTGTTACAAGCTGAATTCATTAGGGTATTTTCTTAATAATGATAACACGGAAGCTCTCACTTACCTTGTCATTTACTACACTCTTCCCATCCCAAGCCCATCCTCTTTTGGTGAAGTAATTAACAGTTGCAAATTCAATTAGGGCAGAGAACACAAATGCATAACAAACAGCAATAAACCAGTCCATGGCAGTCGCATAAGCCACTTTGGGGAGAGAATTTCGAGCACTGATGCTTAGAGTTGTCATTGTTAGGACAGTTGTTACTCCTGCAAAAGAAAAGATAGGAACCAAAAACATCAATAGTTACTGGCAGGACAGCATGGGAAGTAGCTTTTCTTTCTGCCCCCATCCTCCAAAGCTTTTGCTACTCTTATCCACTAAAAAATAATAAATAAATGAATAAATGCTAGAATACAGTGTAAAGTTAATTATCTTAAATAGGTATGATATTTCTTGATGTAATGACTCTCAAAATATTTTCGGTTTCCATTTTTGTTCTGTATAGAAATCATTTTTCCTCTTCCTAAGTACTATTGAAGTTAAAAAGACTGGGGATACTGAAGTAGCATTACCTACAAGGAAAAGCAGGCACTTTAAATGGGCCCATTGCCAATTAATATATATTTTTTAAATCTTGTAAAACCCTCACATTAATTTGTTCATCATTTATTTGAATCATGTTAAGCAATGGACCAATAACCCACAGAAGTAATCATGAAGGAACCGTGATTTAAAAATACTTCAAGAGGCTCAGTGCGGTGGCTCACGCCTGTAATCCCAGCACTTTGAGAGGCTAAGGAGGGTGGGTCAGAAGGTCAGGAGTTCAAGACCAGCCTGGCCAAGATAGTGAAACCCCATCTCTTTTAAAAATACAAAAATTAGCCAGGCATGGTGGCGGGTGCCTGTAATCCCATCTACTCTGGAGGCTGAGGTAGGGAGTTGCTTAAACCGGCAGAGGTTGCAGTGAGCCAAGATCACACCACTGCACTCCAGCCTGGTCGACAGAGCAAAACTCCATCTCCAAAAAAAAAAAAAAAAAGAAAGAGACAGACAGAGAGAGAGAGGGAAACAGAAAGAGAAGAAAGGAAGGAAGGAAGGAAGGAAGGAAGGAAGGAAGGAAGGAAGGAAGGAAGGAAGGGGAAAGAAAGAAACTTCAAGCCTGGCTATTTCAGTATTAAATCAATAATTCTGCATTGCTCAGCATTATGAGGACATAATTTTCTTTTACAACATAACTTAGAATCCATAAAATATGAACCAAACCACTAAAAACAAAAACTCATAAAATATAATTAATTATTTTGTAACTTTCTTGGTTTTAAAATAATATATTTCCTTTCCTTTTAACATATAGCTTTTCTGACAGTGGTAAGGAAGTCACAATTGATAAGAGAAAATAAGGCAATAATTCAGGAGGTAAACTGCATTATAAGTCCTCAAAATGACCATTACAATAACCTGTTTTGTCAGGGATCCAATATAAGTTTAATTATGTGCACTGGAGGTACATTAAATTAAAAGAAAATATGAAAATGTTAAAGAAATATTCATTCATATTTGAAGGTTCTTTGTATTTTATTTTCCTTTAGGATAAAACAGTATTTTCATTCATTTACAATACAGTTAGCAATTCAAAATAGCAATAATTCCAGTAAAGCATGAGTAAATGCATCTAGAAATACCCTATGATTGTAATAGTAAGAATGAAAGAAAAAAGGAACTTTATTTCACTGGCTGCTGAGTTATTAAAAACCACATTTACAGAAACATATTATGTTTGCACGTGCTAAATTGTGAAAGGTTTTGATGAATACGTTGCTTTCCTTTGAGACTTTCATACAAAAGAATAGAATATAAGACAGATACACATGTACATACATATACATATACATGTACATATGTATGTATATACACTCAATATAGGAAATGAAAATAAATCAGCAGCAAGAGTAAAGGTAATCCAAAAATAGTTGCTCTTTAAAAGCAATATTATCATCAAAATGTTAGTAAAATTTTTAAAAATTGATACTCTCCTGATAGTGTGGAAGATATAGGGCTTTACAAATTTGTGTCATACCTAAGAAACTGTCGTCTAATCCAAGGTCATGAAGAATTAGCCCTATATTTCCTATCAGTTTTAGAGTTTTAGGTCTTACCAGTGAGTCTTTGCTCCATTTTGAGTTCATTTTTGTGTGTGGTGTAAGGTAGATGTCCAAATTCATTCTTTTGCACATAGATAGCCCGTTGTCCCAGCACCATGTGTGAAAAAAGACTTTTGTTTCCCCATTAAATTATCTTGGACACTTTGTTGAGAATCAATTGACCATAGATATGTGGGATATCTCTGTACTGCAAATGTTATATCATTGATCTACATATCTATCCTTAGTCAAGTTTTACACTGTTTTGATGACTCTAGCTTTAGAGTAACTTTTGAAATCGAGAAGCTTGAGTCCCTTCTTACTCCTATTCATCAGTCTTAGTTTTCTTCAAGATTGTTTTGGCTATTCAGGATCCCTTACATTTCTGTATGTTGTTACAGTCATTTTGTTCAGTTTTGTAAAAAGGTCATTGGAATTTTAATAGATATTTAATTGAATCTGCACATGATATTTTGGTAGTAATGTCATTTTAATGATATTTAGTCTTTCAGTCTTTGAACACAGGATATATTTCCACTAGATCATTCTTTCTCTCATTCTCTCCTGTCTCTCTCTGTCTCTCTCTATTACTCTATAATAAACATTTCCATTTATTTAGGGCTTCTTTAATTTCATACAGCAACATTCTATAGTTTTCGATATTTAAGTCTTTCATCTTCTTGGTTAAATTTATTTATAGATATTGTATTTGTTTAGATGCTAATGTAAATGGAATGGCTTTCTTAACTTTCTGTTCAGATTGTTCATTGCTTATGTACAAAAACACAACTGACTTTTTGTATGTTGATTTTGTACCCTGCACCTTTGCTGAATTTAATAGCTGTGACAATTTTGACGTGGTTCGTTAAGGGTCTTCTATGAATAAGATCATGCAAATAGAGAGAGTTTTACTTCTTCCTTTCCAATCTGCATATTTTATTTGTTTTTCTTGCCTAATTGCCCTAGCTAGAACGTGTAGTATAACGTTGAATAGAATTGGTGAAAGCAGACATCTGTGTCTTATTTCTGATGTTAGGGAGAAACTTTAATCCTTCACCTACAGGTATGATTGTTTTCATGTTTTTTTTTTATTTTCCATAAATATGTTATATTATATTGATTTGATTTTTGTATGCTGATCTAACCTTGCATTTCTGGGATAAATCCCACTTTGTCACGCTATGTAATCCTTTTAAAATATGGCTGATTTTAGTTTGCTAGTATTTTATTGAGGGCATCTGCATCTATATTTAAAAGGAATATGGATCTGTAGGTTTTTAATTGTGATTTCTTTCTCTAGTTTGGTGTCTTGGTAATACAGCCTTATAAAATGAGTCAGGAAATGTTTCCTTCTCATGTATTTTCTGGAATATTTTGAGAAAGTTTGTTGTTAATTCTTTTTTTTTTTAATTTATTTATTATTATTATACTTTAAGTTGTAGGGTACATGTGCATAACGTGCAGGTTTGTTACATATGTATACTTGTGCCATGTTGCTGTGCTGCACCCATCAACTCGTCATTTACATCAGGTATAACTCCCAATGCAATCCCTCCCCCCTCCCCCCTCCCCCCCCTCCCCCCTCCCCCCTCCCCCCTCCCCCCTCCCCATGATAGGCCCCGGTGTGTGATGTTCCCCTTCCTGAGTCCAAGTGATCTCATTGTTCAGTTCCCACCTATGAGTGAGAACATGCGGTGTTTGGGTTTCTGTTCTTGTGATAGTTTGCTAAGAATGATGGTTTCCAGCTGCATCCATGTCCCTACAAAGGACACAAACTCATCCTTTTTGATGGCTGCATAGTATTCCATGGTGTATATGTGTCACATTTTCTTAATCCAATCTGTCACTGATGGACATTTGGGTTGATTCCAAGTCTTTGCTATTGTGAATAGTGCTGCAATAAACATACGTGTGCATGTGTCTTTATAGCAGCATACTTTATAATCCTTTGGGTATATACCCAGTAATGGGATGGCTGGGTCATATGGTACATCTAGTTCTAGATCATTGAGGAATCGCCATACTGTTTTCCATAATGGTTGAACTAGTTTACAATCCCACCAACAGTGTAAAAGTGTTCCTTTATATGTTTGGGAGAATTCACCAGTGAAGCCATTTGACCTTGAGGTTTTCTTAATTGGAATATTTAGTTTACTAAATTCATAGTTTTATTTGTCATAGGTTTATTCAGAATCTTGAGTTAATTTTAGTCATGTGTCATTGCTAGGAATTGTTATAGTTAATATAGATTGTCTAAATTTTTGGCATACAATCGTTACCAGAATTTATATATAGATATAGATATAGATATATAGATACAGATATAGATACAGAGAGAGAGAGAGAGAGAGAGAGAGAGAGAGAGAGATTGAGTCAGTCTTGCTTGACATTTCACCCAAGCTGAAATGCAGTAATGTGATCTTAGCTCACTGCAACCTACACCTCCTGGGTTCAAACAATTCTTGTGCCTCAGCATCCTGAATAGCTGGGATTACAGGAGCATGTCACCATGCCCAATTAATTTTCATATTTTTAGTAGAGACGGATTTTGTCATGTTGGCCTGGCTGGTCTCAAACTCCTGGCCTCAAGTGAGTGATCCACCCGCCTCGGCCTCCCAAAGTGCTGTGATTACAGGCATGAGCCACTGTGCCTTGCCACATATATATATATTATATAAATTTCTTTTGCTCTATGGTCAGAAGTGATGTCCTCTCTTCTTGCTTAATTTTAGTAATTTGATTTTTGTCTCTTTTTTTCTTGGTCATTGTAGCTAAAAGTAACTCAACGTTATTGATCTGCTCAAAAACCAACTTATGGTTGTGTGGTAATTTTTTCTATTTGTTATTTCTGTTCTCTCTACAATTTATCTCTACTCTAACACTTCTTGTTTTTCTTCCCCTTGCTTTGGGTTTAGCTTTTCTACCATTCAAGGAAGATGGTTAAGTTATTGATTTGAGAATTTTTTTTTCTCTTCGTAACATAAGTGGTTAGAGATACAAATTTCTCTTTAAGAACAAGCTTTTGTCATTTTCCATAACATACATGATTTTTTGCTTCCATTCAATCTTAAAGTATTTTCTAAAACCTCTTGTGATTTCTTCTTTGATTTCATGGTTATTTAGAAATGTCTTCTTTAATGTTTACATACTATAAATTTCCCAAATTTACTTTTTTATTGATTTCTAATTCTATTCTATTGTAGTGTCAGAACATACTTTGTAATAATTCAATCTTTGAATTTCTTGAGACTTGTTTAATGGTCTAATGCATTATCTTCCTAGAGAATGCTTCATGCCCACTTGAGAAATATGTGCATTCCGCTTTTTATGACCAGAGTACGTTAGGTGTAGTTGGTGTATTCTCTATTCAAGTCTTCTACATTTTGCTGATCTTCTGTCTAGTTATATTCATTTTAATATTTTTAATATTTTATTTTAATATTACAATTTTAATATTTTAATATTTTATTTCAATAAAATATTAACTTTTGTATTTAATTTTTAATATTTAAAATAAATATAAAATAAATTTATAAATTTAAATATAAATAAATATAAAACAAAATTTTTAGTTAATGTTTAATATTTTATTTTAGTTTTGATGAATAATTCTAGGTTGAATATTTTTATTTTCAAATATCTTCCCATGGCCTCTGGTCTCCATGGTTTTTGATTATTTGTTAGGTGCTAATCATATTGAGAATCCCTTTTATATGAGATGTTACTTTGCTTGTAACATTTGCTTGTTTCAAGATTCTCTATTGGCCTTTGGCATTCCAAAGTTTTATTATGATATATCCAGTTGTGATGTCTTAGAGTTTCCTTTATTTCTAGTTCATTGAGCTTCTTGGATGTGCTGATAGAAAATTTTCATCAAGTTTGAAAGGTTTTAGCCATCATGTCTTCAATTTTTTTTTTTTTTTTTTTTTTTTTTTGAGGTGGAGTCTCAGTCTGTCACCCAGGTTAGAGGTCACTGACACGGTCTCGTCTCACTGCAACCTTTGCCTCCCAGGTTCAAGCAATTCTCCTGCCTCAGCCTGCTGAATAGTTGGGATTACAGGCATGCACCACCACATACACGTAATTTATTTTTATTTTTATTTTTTTTTATTTTTTATTTTTTTTTTTTGAGACGGAGTCTCGCTCTGTTGCCCAGGCTGGAGTGCAGTGGCCGGATCTCAGCTCACTGCAAGCTCCGCCTCCCGGGTTTGCGCCATTCTCCTGCCTCAGCCTCCCGAGTAGCTGGGACTACAGGCGCCCGCCACCTCGCCCGGCTAGTTTTTTTTTTCTGTATTTTTTTTAGTAGAGACGAGGTTTCACCATGTTAACCAGGATGGTCTCGATCTTCTGACCTCGTGATCCGCCCGTCTCGGCCTCCCAAAGTGCTGGGATTACAGGCTTGAGCCACCACGCCCGGCCTATTTTTATTTTTCGTAGAGACAGTGCTTCACCATGTTGTTCAGGCTGGTCTTGAACTCCTGACCTCAGATGATCCACCTGCCTTGGCCTTCCAAAGTGCTGGAATTACAGGTGTGAGCCACCGTGCATGGCCCAAATATTCTTTTTTTAACCTTTCTCTCTCTACTCTTGTTCTCTGACTACAAAAGATTCATCTGTTGATATGCTTGATGATGTACAACAGGTCTTACAGACTGATTAATTTTCCTCATTCTTTTCTCTTTCTGTTCCTCATATTCAACAATCTTAATTGGCTTATCATTGAGGTAACTGATTTTTCTTTTTGGACTGTTTGAATCTGCTGGTAAGCCTCTCTAGTGAATTTTTTATTTCAGTTTGATAATTTGAACTACAGAATTTCTAATTGTTTCAATTTTAAATAATTTATATTATTTTATTGATGAAGTGTTTGAAATATCATTATTATACTTTCCTTTAGTTCTTTGGACACGGTCTCCTTTAGCTCTTTTATCATAGTTAGCATAGTTAAAGACTTTGTGTGGTTAGTACAATGTCTGGGCTTCCTCAGGTAGAATTTCTAACGAATTTTTTTTTTTTTTCCTGAAAATGGGTTATAGTTTCTCTTTACTTTGTATGTCTCATATTCTTTTTTGAAAATTGGACATTAGGAATATTGTAATGTGGCAAATCTGGAAATCAGACTCTGACCCTTCTCTGGGATTTGTTGTTATTGTTGACAAACTTATTGTTTGTTTATTAGCTTTTCTTAACTAATTCTATGAAGTCTGTGTTCTTTTTAGTTAGGGACTACTGAAGACTCTGTTTTAATAGCTTAGTGGGTCATCTAATGGGTAGACAGAATATGTAATTGTTAGCTATTTTTATTCTTCCTACTTTTGTTATAACAGATTGACGATCCCTCAGCCAAAAATCTCAGATTTAATATTCTCCAAAATCTGAAATGTTTCAAGTGCCAAGATAACATTGTAGATTTCAGATTTTTCAGATTATGGATGCTGAACCAGTGTGTATTCTACAAATGTTCCAAAATCCAAGAATATCCAAAAGACTTCTGGTCCCAAGCATTTTGGATAAGGGATAGTCAACCTGTACTGCCATTCTAAAAAAATGTATCTTGCTGATTTGACAGAAAACAACAACAACAACAATAACAAAACCCTAGAGCTACATCAAACTCTAAAACTACTAGAATAAAAGATAGAGTAAAAGGTATATGACATTAGTTTGGGTAACGATTTTTTAGGTTTGACTGTGAAAACATAGGCAACAAAAACAAAGATAAACGAGTAAGATTACATCAAGATTAAGAGTTTCCATATATTAAACAAAATTAGCAGAATGATAAAAATCTGGGATCGGTAGAAAACATTTGCAAGCCACAATTCTGAAAAGTGCTTAATTTACAAGGTATATAAAAAACTCAAACACCTCTACAGCAATAAAATAAGTAATCGAATTGAGAAACAGGCAAGGGACTTGAAAAGATATTCCTCAAGGGAAGACATAAATAGTTGACAGATACGTGAAAAAAAAGGCCAACATCACTAAACATTAGAGGATATCAATTAAAGCCATAATGAATATCGCTTCACATATTTTAGAATGACTATTATCAAAGGGACAAAAGAGAACACATGTTGGCAAGGATGTATATTGCACACTCTTGGTTGGAATGTGAACTATGCGAATTAGTATAACTATTATGGAAAACAGTATGGGAGTTTTCCAAAAAACAGAAAATGAAATTACCGTATGATCCAGCAATCATACTTCTGCGAATTTACCCCAAAGACTTGAGATCAGTATATTGAAATGATGTCTGCACTTTCATGTTCATTACAACACTACTTACAATAGCCAACTTACGAGATCAGTCTAAGTGTCTTCCAAAGGATGAATCAAGAAAGAAAATGTGGTATATGTGTACAACGGAAGAGTATTAGGCCTCAGAAAAAGAAGAAATTCTGTCAGTTGAGGCAACATGAATAGAATTGGAGAATAATATGCTGGGTTAAATAAGTCAAACACAGAAAGACAAAAGCAGCATGTTCTCACTTATAGGTAAAGTCTAAAACAATTGAACTCACAGAAGCAGTGAGAAGAATGGTAGTTACTAGAGGCTGTGAGGTCAGGGAAATGGAATGGGGAGATGATAGCCAAAGGGTACAAAGCCTCAGATGGGAAGAATAATTTTCATGTTTGTTTTGAGAACAGTTGCAGAGTATAGTAAATATAGCTGCTAATTAAGTTCGGTAACTTCTATTTCACTAAAAGAATATTTCTAATATTCTCATTACAAAAGGTTAAATGTTGGAGGTGACAGATATATTAATTAGCTGAGTTTAATCTTTCCACATTATATTAAAAAATCATAACATCATTTTGTAATCCATATTTACATGTACAATTATAATGTGTCAATAGATAGCAAAAAAGAAAGTATAGAGATAAATGTTATACAAGACTCTTCTATGAACACTACTTATAAAAGCCAGAGTGGCAAATTGGTCTATTTACTGATGCAGAAATAGTCTGAAAAATTGTTGAATACCTACATTATAAATACCATGACAATACCACAAAGAATAAAATAGTGCTATATATTGACTACAAATATTCTGCATTAAAAGTTTCATAATTCCATTTGAATGAAAATATACACAGCTAGATTTATATATCAATATACATGTAACTGTATAAATGTAGTAAAAAAAAAGTCAGAAAAGAAACACCTACAGTTACCATTTTGGGGAAGAATGTGGTATTTAGATTGAATAAAGAAAATTAAAATGGACTTGTGGCTGACTTTTTTTGTTTTACATTTTTTGCTATTTTAAAATGAAATACCAGGAATAAAATTAAAACATAAAATCTCTAATGATACAATTTAAGATGGTAATATTAGTTATTTGTGAAAATTAATAGTGAGATTATATTATTTTCTTTTTCTGCAGTGAAACTGCTTTTCATTTGTGATAAAAATAATACAACAATTTTAATTTAAAGCAGGGATAGTTGATGGCATCTATCAATTCTAATTCAAATGTGAATTTTTGGAATATCTGATGGATGCACTCTAATACTGATTAACTTTTTTAAAAAACAGAAAACATTTACAATAAAATGCAAGTCCAAATGATGGCAAACCATAAGTTGAATTTTGTTTCTAAGTCTACATTAACAGTTTAAAATTAGATTTTGGTCTATTCATTCTAGGCAATAAAACATTACAGAAATTTTAATACAAATCTACCGTGAGGCAATCTTCCCTATATCTAAATTATATTTTCTTTCATCTGATTTTGGAAATTTGGCAATAATGTTATTAACTTTGTCTCTAGATGCCCTCCTCCTTCTTCCTTTCTTCCCTTTCTTTTTGTCTTTTTACTGGAAAAATATGATTCTCAAATGCCACCTTTTCTGTTTACTGCTTTATCGTAGCCTGGTCTCATGACACTATAAACAAAGAGTACTGGACATTAAATAAAGAGACAGTGCACTTACCTGGAAAGCTCACAAACCTTCCCTGTACCTGTCTACCAACAATGTGCATTTTTCTGCACCTAGTTGGGCACTCTCTAAATGTTTCCTCAGCATTTATTTAACAGACTGTTTCTTTTTTTATCACCTCTGGTGAGATCTCTACAATTCACTTATCTGGGAGGCTTTTTTTGTCAGTTAAGAATAAAAAAGGTAAGTGCCTTAAAGTGTTTTTAGCACTAAAATTCTCTATAATATGTGAAATATATGTGAGGATTCCCCATGCATAGACAATACCTAACTTATAGCACTTTTACACTTTATTTTATATAATATTTTTATATCAAGGTATAGGCCAAAAATGTTAGATAATTGATGTTTTAACTCATACTAGGTGAGCAAATGATGTCTAAGCAAAGGGTTTTGGGTGAAAATACACGCTGAGAAGAAAGTCAAACCAAGGTAGGTAGTTTAGCACAGAGACTGACACTGCTGCAGCAGCTTCCCCATTTCTAACATAAGGATCACCAATAGCACTTTCTAATAGTGTTATTACTAAGACCAAATGAGTTTCTTCACGTAAAGCTGTGCCCCTACTATAAAAAAATAAATAAATACTTCAATGCATGTATGCAAAAAATATCACTCTGAAAGCAAAGGTAGATTTAAACCAGAAAGACAAAATAAAATAAAATCCTCCTGTGTATTTGTGGTTGGGGTGTGGGGTGGAAGTTAAGAAGGAAAAGTCTCAGAAACTAAACAGGCACGAAAGACTGCACTAGAACACATGTAAAATTGTTTGATACCACCTGCTGGTTACTGCTAGGAATGGCAGAAACAAAAGATACTCTGATAACATGTGTTGGGTTTCCCCTGCTTCAGGCCAATGGATAAAAATTGAAAGTACAGAATATAACAAACGTATGCACAAGACCAGGTCGTATGTGTCTCTAGAAGGAAGTTCTACAGACTGCAAAACCTGAGTTATGCATACTGCAGCATTAGTAGAATGTGCACTCTCAGGTGCAAGAAGCTTTGACATTTTGTTAAATATCCTATTCCCCAAATAAAATAAAATAAACATTTACAAATACAATTTAAGTGTACTATAAAAGGCTATAATTTTTAACTCAGAACCGTACTGCATCTGAATGATAAAGTCATTGGAATTTCTATGTGCTAGAGAGAGAAATTAGAATTTGGATGACATATTTTGTCAAAAAGCTTAACTCAAACTCACATCTTTAATATTGGTGAGAATAAAGAAAAAATTATGATCTAGAAGAAAATGTTTCAAAGGCTATAATAATAATGTGGACAACACTGTTGAAGGAATTGAAATTGTTCTATTTACCTAAATATATCACGGATTTAATTCATCCAAAACTCGTATTCCCCTCCTCACTTTTCTTCCTGAAGTCCTTCTCTCAGTGAAAGACTTCACAATCTAAATGATGCCATTTTCATATTGGCACCAACATGAAGCTGCAGAGATATAAAAATGTTGTCAGTCTAGGGAATTATACATGCTGTTTACTCTACCTGGAGTCTTTCCACTGCCACTTGTTTACCTCTTTTGTATTTAGCTACCTTTTATTTCTTTACTTGATAAATTATTATTAAGTGCCTACTAAACATCAGGTACTCTTGTAAAAACTGAGAATACACCAATTAACAAAATTGCAAAGGTTGCTGCACCCTAGAGTGCCCATTCTGCTAATGCTGCAGTATATATAGCTCAGGTTTTGCAATCTGTAGAATCTCTTTCCTAAAGGAACACACAACCAGGTCTGAAGCATATCTTTGTTTTATTGTCCTTTTCAAAATTTTGTTAGTTGGCACAACTGTATACCCCCAAAAATTATATGGATTAGAGCTTGTGTGTCTTCTCCCCAAAATGTAAAAGGGTGCTTAGTTGAGGGTAGTGTTTCATTTTTTAAATAAATTAATAAATATTTATTGAAACCACTACACCAGTAATCTATAATCAATAAATATTTATTTTTTAGGACAATTGCCAGAAACCTATACTTTCTTTTATGAAGCAAGCATAAACTTAGTCCCCACTTTGTGCTGAGCACTGTGGAGCTGTGACTGGAATATTAGCAAAGCCAGATGAGCCCTCTAAGAGATATTAAAAAATAAAAGTACAAAAGAACCCAACATCACAACTGGACAAGGTTTAAGATGACCTATAATAGAGCAGCCCACCTTGAAACGGAGGTTGGGTAGGACTTCCCTTAAGAAATAGGGACTAAGTTAACAGGGTACCCAGGAAAGGAAAAATAATCCTAAACTAGAAAAGAGCGTGCACAGAAAATCCCAGGAACATGGTGAAGCCCAGGGCATTTAGGAGGAATAGAGAGAAAGCTACAAGGCAGGAAGGCAAGAAATAAGGGTTTCAGGAAAGAAGAGGAGGCCAGAAGAGGAAGCAGGAGTCAGACTATTCAAAGCCTTTTTGACTATGCTAAGGTAATATAACTTACTTTCAAGAGCAATGGGAAACTATTTTTTAAAATTATGATTTAAGTTCTGGGATACATGTGCAGAACGTGCAGGTTTGTTACATAGGTATACACAGGCCATGGTGGTTTGCTGCACCCATCAACTCATCATCTACATTAGGTATTTCTCCTAATGATATTCCTCCCTTAGCCCCCTACCCCCTGACAGAAATTTAAACAGTGTAGTGGCATGATCAGTATTTCTTATTTAAAATATTACTTTGGCTATTATTTATTTTTAGTTAAGGTAGTATTGTTTTTCCTTCCCTAGTTGTTTTAAAGATTTTCTCTGTCTTTGGTTTACAGCAGTATGAATGTGATAAGACTAGGCGTGATTCTTGTTGTATTTCGTTTTTCAAATTTATCCTTCGTGTTCTCTGAGCTTTCTGGATCTGTGGTTTTATTTGGAAAGTTCTTGGCCATTATTACCTCAAATATTTCTTCTTTATTCTCACTTTCTACTCTCTCTCTCTCTGTTTCTCTCTCTCTCTTTAGGTGTGTGTGTGTTTGTGTATACACACCGTTCACTCCAGATATATTTAGACAGTCTCTCTCTATATAGACCATTCACTATTTTCTCCTCCTCTATCTGTCATTTAACAATTGTGGCACAAGACATCCAAGCATAGAATAGTCTTAGTATCAGAGACCTAGGCTTTTCATTTATTATACCTCTGCCATATTTAAGGTGTTGGCCATGTTCTTGAGGTTCAGGAAGGCTTGCCAACACTAGACTGCCTTCCAGCACACAGAAAGTGGAAGAGGGAAGGAGAAGCATATCTATTCATTTTAAGGGGATGTTCCTGAGATTAAGGGCATCTCCCTAAGATTTAGTCACAAACTGAAAATTATACAACTAATATGTACTCATATTTCTTTGAGAACTTTACTCATATCTCTTAGCTCCTATAGCTATAAAGGGAGGAACAGAAAAATGTCTTGATTTGACACACACAGCTCAAATCTGGAATTATATTTTTCTGGAAGTTATTGGGAGACAGAAATCATCTCTGACAGAAGGAATGTTGTTGATCTAGGCACTGACTGCATCAATTAGCTCAAATTTGAGAGAGAAAGAAAGAAATGTTTTATAATCACCCTCTAAAATTTCAAACTACCTAACAAACAAAACTCAACACACATATATTGTCCTCCTTCAATCTGTTACAATACGCTTGCTATGCAAGTGCAGCTTCAAGGTAATTCCAAATCCCCACTTCCAAACAGTTTGCTCTCATCAAAATAGAAATTCTAAAGCCACTACTATTCCATACACACTTTATCTTTTGAGCATTTCTTTTTTATTCCCTTTAACATTAGTCATTTAGTTGTTGGTAATCCACAAGGTTCAGTACTGTCCCTCTACTCTTCTTCCTTTACTGCTCTCCCGTGGCAATTTAATTTATTCTCATTTTCCAACCTGCTCCCAGATGATTAAGACGTTCAAGCATGTATCTCATGACTTCCAGAGCCAAGTAACTCACTTCCTCTGAATATGTCCACATGGATTCAATCAACATTTGTTAAACCTTCAACATGACATCATTTATTAATTAAAAATGTATCCAGCCTACTATGTGTCAGTCACTTTGTTAGACATGAGTATATGAAAAACATAAATTTTATGCTCACGGAGAATATAACCTACAGGAAGATGGAGATGACTGACAGGCATGTTACACGGTAAATATAAAAAGTGATAAAGCATGAGGTGCTCTAAGACTACTTAAGAGGTAGTGAAGACTCTGGAATCAGACAAGGCTTCCTGGAGGAATTGATGTATAAAAGGAGACTTGAAAAAGTCTGAGGAATATGTTCAAGGCAAAACAACACAAAATAAAACATATCCCTAGGTTAAACATAGGTTAACATAGCAAAATGAGTAATTATAACAGATTAAGCTGGGGAGGCCTCATGAAGGTCTTGTAATCCATGGTAAGGGTTTTAATCAATAGACACAATTGAGTCACTGAAAGTTTTCATGCAGGAGAGGGTTACATAACTAGGTTTGAGTTTTCAGGAAATTACTCTTGTCACAATGTGTAGAATAGGCTGAAGGAATGTTAGACTAGAGACGGAAAACCAGAGAAAATCTTTACACTATACCAAGAGAAATGGATCTCATAGAAGTCTTAAAATGTAAACATTAACAAGTGAATCTATAGTCTAACTCAAAACCTATTGCATCTTTCATAACTCTCTAATGTAGGAAAAATCACTGGATTTTAGCTAGCAACTCAACTAGAAATCAAGAAGTATAGTCATTCCTCAGTAGCTATGGGGGATTGGTTCCAGGACCCCCTGTGGATACCAAAATCCACAGATGCTACAGTTCCCATAGAAAATTGCATGTCTGCATATAACCTATGTACACCCTTCCTTGTACTTTAAATCATCTGTAGATTACTTATAATATCTAAAACAATGTAAATTCTAAGCAAATAGTTGTTATACGGTATTGTTTAGAGAATAATGACAAGAAAGATGGCTGTATTTGTCTATTAAGGGCACAACTATGCATTTTTCCCTAATATTTCAATCCATGGTTAGTTAAATCCATGGATGTGGAGCCCATGAACACAGAGGGCTGCGTGTTTTCTACAAAGCCCACATCTACATTTCTCTCTCCTTCAGATTCTCAATGTCCTACATATCCTACCTCCCTACTGTCTCCAATATCTATAACTCCCTCTCCCTGAACATGCATGATCCTATTTTAGACCTTCAATATTTCTCACCTGAAAGATATCAATTAGCTCTTACTAGTCGTCTTGTATCCACTTTCACCCCATTGCAATCTATTTTATACAATACTTCCCACAGCAGTCTTCCTCAAACTCAAATGTACCCATTTTACTCTCTGGCTAAAACACCCTTGAAGTAGTTTCCATGGCCTTAGAATGAGATAAAAGGCTGCACATGAACTGGAGTCTATCTAACCATGCTGATAAACAATTGAACCCCAGGCCAGAGATACATCAGTCCACAATTTGTTGTTCTCCATATGCTCCATGTTGCTCTTGATAACTGTATACCCTCTGCTTAGAATATGGCCTTTCCTTTAGGCTAATTTGCAAAGCTTGACTTGATTCTTCTTTCCAGTGAGCTTCTCCGACTCCTCTGTTATCAGTGTTTCCTTTCTTTTTACTCTTAGCTTATTTTGGACTATTTCTTTCCTAGCACTTATGATACTTCACTTCAAATATTTGTTTACATCCCTGCTTATCCCTCCACATTCTGAGCTGATTGTGTGCATGTGCTTTTTAAAAAACAAACAAACAAAAAAATATGCCACTTAACACAGATTCAGACAAAGGTAAATACTCACTATCACCGGGTTCATTAAATGAAAGAATTGATTTAAAAAATTGTGAATAGTAACAGAAGTGGACCACACTTACAGATTGTATAAGGAGGAATACACAGATTAAGAATATAGTAAATTTTGAATGAAACAGAAGTTTAATCACAATATTGTAATATAAACATAACTTTGAATTATATAAATTGATGCCTTTTGCACATAAATCTCATATTACACTATTCTGGACTGCATATATAATCATCACTTAGAAGCACTTACTATTGGACAGATCTTATTCTAAGAACATTTCTATATGTTAATTTATGTAGCTCACACAACAACCATGTATGTAACCATGTAATTATTATTCTCATTTACAGATGAAGAAATTGAGTTTACATGAGGTATAGCACTTTACTGAAGATCATACTGTTAGCAAGTAGTAGAGATGAGATACAAACCCAGGCAACCTAACTCAGAAGTCCACACTCTTTACTATTAAATTATATTGCTGAATCTCTAAATGAGATTTTTTTTCAAAGACACTTATGTCTAAATTGTGTATTTTTCAATAAAATTAATCTAACCCTAGCGATTTAGTGGTGAAGTCCCTAAGATCTTTATGAATTTTAAAGTTACATCATATATTAAAGTGTTTAAATTGCTTAAGAAGTGGCTATACATAGAGAAAAATGGTCCCTGAAAGCAGGCAAGAGTTTGAATTCTGCTTCTGCCACAGCAGCTATGTGACTTTGCTAAACTGCAGATCTTCCTCCATCTGCAAAACGAAAATGATATTTTGGGAGTTGTTGGAAAGAAAACCTATGAGCATACATGTCTTAAATACAGACTTGCCCACAAATGTTAAATTCTCCCCTCTCTACTTTCTTTCTGAGCCTCAGTGACTTTATCTCTAAAATGGGAATTAGAATATGCGTCTTATGTACTTCCAAAGATTAAATGATGTATGCAGAGGCCCCACGTAGAACCTGTCAAGCAGAGAATCCTATAGCTACCCTGTTATTTCTGAGTTAATTATACCCCCAAATTGTAGACAAAGATGCTAAGAAACCAAAACCAAGGATGCAAGAGTCCCATCTAGTGGTGGTTTAAGAAAAATCAAAAGACACTTGGAAATTGCACTGCTTAAATGGATGCCTAGGAAGCATTGGGCAGTTTTATTTTAGTTAATTCATTTCCCACCTTGGTAAAGAATGTAATGAGGCTCTCGTGGTAAAAGAAAGGAAAACCTTGAACTGGATTCCCCTTCATTCTTCCATTGTTCCAATAAAGCACAAAATCTCTTCTGAGTGGATTCACCTATTTCTGATCTCATTAAACCCATCATCTTAATGACCAAACTACTCTGTTCCTAGATTTTTAAAAGGATATGATTCAGCTCCTTAATTAGGTGTAATTTGATAGTGATGTTATAAAACGGATTTAGCAGACTTTTTTTTAACGTTTTATGACTTAATCTTAACCAATCTCTTGCAAGAATAACCCATCAAATCATAAATCTATTGTGGTTCACATCAAATGAAACCAGTTATGACCTAGAGATTCTGCATTAAGGTAAGGGTGGATCTAAATATGGACAAAGATGGCAGACCAGGGGTATCACTCTGGCATCCCTGTACCTGTGCCCTTCTATAGAAGAGGTTCGACCTGATGTGACTATAAGAACCACTCTTATATTCCAATTTCATGAGTTTAAAATAACATATTCATAATAATGAAAAGCAGACAATAAAATAACAGAAGACCATCAAAAACTCTATCCTATATAAACCCCCCATTGTTATCAAATTATTTTTCTATTTCACTCTTGTAAGTTTCATTGCCATAAAATGCAGGGTGACTGGTCCTATGTTAATAGTTTTAATGATTTATTATAACTCCTTGGGGTGATTTAACTGAGGAGATACGTTATTTTTGATAAATAATACATCATTAGAGAATTTTTATTACAAAAATTCACCCAACTGGAAATTATTCTTTTGAAATACAAAACCCTATTTGAAAAGAAAAGATAGCTTTTATTATTTATTTGGGAGTTATGATACAAACAATAAAAATGCACTCAAAATTTTGCTATAGTGAAAGTAAATATTTTACTACCTAGTGATAACCTAAGCCTTACAAAAAGTGTAATAATCAGAGTAGAATAGTTTATATTTTCCACATTTCTTAAAACTTAAATGAAGAAAATAAACATTACGTTTACTAAAAATAATCAAATCCAAAGAAAACAAGAACAAAAAAAAAACTATTCTCTTGAAACCCTTGCAACCTGCTTCATATATTAAATGAAGTTATAAAGCTATCACAGATGAGTTCCAAGAAAGAGTACAATATGGAGAAATGGGTTTACTTAATGCAATCAAAAGCAGTAAATTCTTCACCTCAGATTACAGGGACATGGGCATTTCAGAGCAAAATTAACCTAGACATGAGTTAACTAGGTTAATTTCCCTTAAAATTGTAGAATATGACACCTGGGCAAGACTGAACTTGGAAAGGCCACTTTATAGGATTAGTTGCTGTAGTATCAGCTGATAGTAACAATTTCTACTGCAGGGAAAAGAATCTGAAATCCTTAAATAAGCGGCTGCTGACAGATAACAATTAATTAGGAGAATTCAAATCTGAAAGTTCACCTCGTGTTCTGATGGAGATTTAGTAATCCTGATTCTCAAACAGAAATATAAAGAAGTCACCAAGGGTATTACTGACTTAGTGACTTCAGGCTCCCTCGCCCTCCCCCAGAAAAAGACAAAGTAGTTTGATGTCATAATTATGTAATAGAAAAAGTGAAAGCATTAGAGTCAGGGAGACCTAAGGTCAAATTTTCTCTTTGATACTGACCTGCTCTTTGATAACAGAGTAGGATTTTAACACCTGTGGGTCTCAATGTTTTTGTCTGAAAAATGGGGATAATGTCACTTTCCTAACTGGGGATTTTTTTTTCAGAATTAAATAATGAGTTAATCTGAAATGTCTAACAGAGTATATGGTACATACAGGGTATTCAATAAATGCTACTTTTATTTTTTTCATCATTATTAGTATATAAATTTTGGTGTAGGAAGTAGGAGTGGGTTTCCTGCTGTCATGACTTAAATGGTCATATCTGCATTAAAGTGGTATCTGCACGTCCTGGTCAAAATCTAAAAATTAAAAAGAAATCATCAAAAAAATAGCGAATACTTTTAATTCCCCTCTATGTCCTTACTATGAGGAGATAATAATTCATGTTATCAATCAAGTCAGGCCACCTATATTCCTGAAACGACTTCTCAAGCTGCCTCTAGACTAGAATAATCAAGGCTCTCTAATTTTCCTTGTCATGGCTTATTAATGTATTTTGCTTCAGTCACTTTCCTAAATGGCACTGAGCTAACTGGAATGAGACTCTGACAACAGCAGGGAGGAGGGCTGCTGGTGGGCTGGCAGCTTGCATCTGATTATCAAGTGCTGTCTTGTGCCAAAGTCAATTCTGGGATGCCAGGTGTGCCTCCTGTTAGCACTCCCAGCCCATGACTTATGGAAGACGGATTTGGAATGAGTTTCTGCCCTGTACAGGCTATGTGCTCATTGATTTTCTATCCTGCTACCACCCAGGCATTCTACTCCTGCTGCCACCTTCTCACTTACTTTTCCAATTAAAAACATCTATATCTCCGTCTAAGACTGCCTCAACTCTTCAGTTTGGACAAGCTGAAACTGTACTCAACTCATGTGACTTTCTGATTGTCTCTCTCTTGGCATTAGTTTGTTTTGATCAGTTCTTACAGAATGTCCTTTCCTTTCTCTGCATGCCCTGATCCATGGGCTGCAAATTCAAATGTCCACAGGGACTGGGCAGGAAAAATAAACTGGTAATGTGGGCAACAGTGTGAAAAGGGCTGCAGTAAGCTAGAGAGCACATGTCTAAACACGGCTGCTGCTATTCAGTCCCAGTTGAAGGTTGCCAATGCAAGCATATGAGTCCCTGCTTTACCAAGTCTTCTGATTTTTCATTGCCTATTTTTTAATCAATGAAAAATATTAGCATATATACATATGCAAATTCACACATGTATTTTTGTGTATATAATCTATATCTACTTATCTAGCTAGCTAGACAGTTTTCATGTCTCAGATAACTCTATCGTACTCAGTAGATAGTCAAATATAAAAAATGCAAGAAGTAGTTTTGTATACAAATATGGAAAGTAGTTGAAACTTTGTAGTTCTGAAGATTAAGAGCCCAGGATAAAGAAATTTTAATTCCAGAAAAACATACACACACACTTATACACACTCACACAATACTTGAATCCATAGTATATTCTACAGTGTCCTTGGTTCTCAGAAAATATCCAAACTTTCTGTTTATTGAATAAAAAAACAAACAAAAAAACAAAGATATATGTTGACTTTAAATTTAAGATACCCGTTAACACATATTGTTCCATGGAGCCTCTTAGGATCCCTATGGGGTAGATAGCATATACTTACATCAATTTGCAGTAGAGAAAATCTAGAATTTAGAGAGGTAATATAACTTACTCAAGCTAAATGTGAGGTCAGAAACTGACATAAGCTTCCTTCATTCCTGGTGCAATATTCTTTCAACCAGGTAGTAAGTGCTTGATAGGGCTATTTGTCTTATTATTAAAAGATTAACTCTATATTGCTTACTTCAGATTATGACTCTCTTTATGGTACAATAAGATCATTATTAAGGGACTTTCTGCCCACAAGATGGTCTCCCAGAAATTGTAAAGAAATGTTCTTTTTCTTCTACCAGTTTTTCTGATCACATACAATATATAGCTGTGTTCCATATAACAAGGATATGAACCCATTTCCTTATAGATTTCAAGGACTATGTGAAAGAGCATGGCTTTCACTCACCACTTGCACTGAAAACAAGTATTTCTAGCTTTGAATAACTAATTGGGAGGAAAAACGAATGCTCCAGAGTAGAATTAAATGTTAAGAGTCGAGAATTAGACAATGGTGAGGGAAATAGAATGAAGGGAAGGTAAAAAATAAGAGATGGGAAATAAAAGAGTAACAGTATCAATAAAGGTATGAAGGAGGCAGCTATATTGATAACATAAGATGATAATTTAGTAATTATATATTTAATATTTCATTTTATAATGTATACTATATGTACAATAAAGTGAATTATCAAAACAGAAAGTGATTTTGGGAACTCCCAGAAGTTACAGTTAGTGTCAGAGTGACAGCAGCTTTGTGCGCTGTGTTTCCCATAAACTTCACAGCTGGCGAATCTATTGCAATGAGTAAATTTAATTTATTTTCTGTCCGATATCTATTAACATTTCTTTTTGATACAGCACTCTGATTTCCTATGGATAACTACCTAATGTACAGTTTTCATTTATACGGATTTGCTCTTGCTGACTTAACTCCTGTTGAATTGATGAATGTAGATGTTTACTTACTTATTTATCATCTATGTATGAATTTATAAGCCAATTTATATTTATTTTTCTATATATCTGTCTGTATCTACTACCTCTGTGCAGGACTTTCTATAATCAGTTTCCACCTACTTATTGTCTCACACCTATATAAAATTTTTAAGCACAGTAGTTTTATATGACAAAATCTGGCAATGGATAATCTCTTTTCATCTCTTTTTCTTTTATTTTTTTTTCTTTTTTGCATCACAACTGTGTTATTTCACATAAACAGTTATATTAAACAGAGTCATATTGATACGTCATAAAAATTGTATATGGAAATATGTCTTTATATATTCACATATTCATATATTCAAATATATACTTCACAGTTTTACAGATTCATTATTTGTACTATTCTAATACAGTTTCTGTTCACTACTGTCTTCCCCTTTAAATAATCCAACTCATGATTGCTATTGTGCAGAAAACTATACTATAATCTATAGTGGATTATAGTGGAAATGGAAACTGCATCCCACTATTTATAGATTGTATAAGTAATACTGACAGATTGTATAAGTATTGGAATGGATTTTTTTTCTTATCCAGCATGCATCAATCTATGCGATTAACAAATATTTATTAGGCACCTACTATATGCCAGACATTCTTCTAGGCTTATGAGTTTTAAAAAAAATGAGATAAAAATACCTGCCTCCTGAAATTTAAAATAGAGTGGGAAAAACAGAAATTAAACAGAATATATATCTTTATATCATGTTGGAAGATGATCTATGCAATGGAGTACAAAAATAGAGTAGGGCCAGGGGAGCAGAAGAGTCAGAAATGGTGAGACAGTTTGAAATTTTAAGTCAGGCTGGAAAATAGGTCGCTTTGAGAAGATGATAATTGAGAAAAGCACTGAGGAGGTGAAGGAGTGAGCCACACAGATACCTGGGAAAAGAGAGGTGCAGGCACAAGGAAACAAAGCTGATAGGTGAATGTCTGGCATGATCATGGAATCAAAGAAAACCAGTGTGGATGGTAGAGAGAGAGTGAGGGATAGGAAGGGTAGCAGAAGTTCAACTTGGAGGGGAAGGGAGTTTATGTCACCTAAGGACTTAATGATTTCTGAAGGGTCTTTGGCTTTTACCTTGAGTATATTGGAGAGCCAATAAAGTTTGGAGCACAGGTATGACATTGATCTGACCTACATTTTGAAAGGATCCTTCTGACCGCTAATGTTGGGCATAGAGTTCCATAAAGGTGGAAGCAAAAGTCGATTAAGAGTCTAGTGTAGTACTGTGAACTGATTGACTGTGTTACCTCCAAATTCATATGTTAAAGTTTTAACTCCTCATGTGGCTATTTCTAGAGATGGATCCTTTAGGGGAGTAATTGAGGTTAAATATGGTCATAAATTTATACAAGAATTTGTCATAGTGGTGGAATCCTGATCAAAATGGGATTAGTGTGGTTACAAGAAGGGATGCCAGACAGCTCACTCACTCTCTTCCTGCACATAGACTAAAGAAAAGCCATATGAGAACATTGAGAGATGGTGACCATCCATAAGCTGAAAAGATAGCCCTCACCAGAAACCAATCTTCCTGAACCTTGATCATCGACTTCCAGTCTCCAGGACTAAGAGAAGACAAAGTTTCTGTTTTTTAAGCCACCCTATCTATGATATTTGTTAATAGCAGTCTGAGCAGGCTAAGACAGACATGCAATAATCCAAAGGAGATATGATAGTGGTTCAGTCTAGGGTATGAGCAAGGCTACAAGTAAAGCAGATTTTTAGGGGAAGAAGTTTGAAAGTTTTGTGCAGATTGAGTTTGTCTATTGGACATACAAATGAAGACATAAGGAAGACAATTGGATGTATGTATTTGGAGTTAAGGGAGGAGCTCTGTACCAAAGTTCTAAGTTTGGTAATTACCACACATAAATAGTAGAAAGTCACAATAAAGGCTGAGATCACCAAAGTAGAGAGTATAGACAGAAAAAAATAGTGGCTAAATTTTGAGCCCTGATCAACTCCAATATTTAGGGGCTCTGGGCAAAGGTAGGGACCAGCAAAGGACACTAAGAAGGCATGAAAAGTGGGGGGTGAATCTAGGGAGTGTGGTTGTCCTAGAAACAGAATAAAGAAATTAAATTATCTTCAAGACATTATATTTCTCATTTAGTGGAAGGAATGTACTCTGTCAAAGGCAACTGTTATGTCAAGTAAGTTGGCCTGAGATTTGGCCACTACAGTGACCAAATTCAGCAGTGTGGCAGTCCTTGCCAGGATGATGTTAGAGTAGTAGAGGCAAAAGCTTGATTAGGTAGATTTGAGAGCTCATGGAAGGAGAAACTTTGAGGACAGTAAAAACAGTAAATTACTTCAAGTAAATCAGCTTAAAAGGAAGACAAAGAAATGAGGTGTTAGCTAGGGCATTAGAAGAGTCAAGGGAATTTGAACATTGGGTAATTAATGCCATATTTGTCTTTCTTCTAGAGATGATCAAGTAAAAAATCAAAGACACCGATGACATTAGGAAGAGAGAGGTGCATTCCTGGAATAATGCTATCAAGCAGGAGAGAAGGAATGCATTGTGGTGCACAGGTGGAAGGGTTGGCAATATGCAGAAACATGATTAGGCAGAGTATGTAGGCGTAGGAACTTGGATACATGAGGCTGTGGGCTTTGAAGGAGGTTCTCTTCTAGTTGCTTCAATTTTTCTCGTGAAGTACAAATCAAGGTCATCATCAAAGAAAATATATACAAATAGCAGAGTGAAGGTGTGTGATAATCCTTCTAATGACAACCTCTTATTCTCCTTTCCATTGGAGGAATATTCCTCTTTCATCTTCAGGGTGAATTTGACTATTCTCACTGGCTCAAGGAGTGACCTGTGACCCAAGCCTTGCTAATAGGTGTGTAACTGGCCATGACGATTGTATCAGGGAAGAGCATGTGACCTATGTCAAACCAACAAGACCCAAGAATAGGACTTTGGGATGGGAGACGTATCTAAGACGGTATTTCTTGTATATACTTAGACAAACTTGTGACTAATAAGAATAAAATTAACAGAGAGGTATAAGACAACTTTACATGGATTTTATTCCACTACAATTGAAAGAGCCTTTACTAATACTGAACCCACACTAGCATAATTTGCTTAAATAACAGAATGACAAAGATTCTGACATTCCCTTCAACCAAAACCAAACACTAATGATACGATGTCAAAGAAGCTGGATTCCTGCCCAGATCTGTTTTTCCCAGAAGTTTATAGAGGTCCATAGTTTCTGAAACAGGCCCATTTTGCAAAATGATTACTGTTATTCACACTAAAACAAGATCAGACCATCCTTTAAACAAGTTTTTGACATGAAGTAGAGAATTAGCATCAGATAATAAACAGTAGTAATAATAGCAAATACTTACGTAGTATTTACTATACGTCCAGTATTCCATTAAGTGTTCCATATATGAATAAATGTGAGTGTGTACACACAAGTATATGTTTTAATTCCCTAAACTACCTTATAAGAAAGTTATTGTTACTAACCCAGTTTTACAAAGAGATGAAACTAAGGTACAGAGGGGTTAAGAAACTTGCCAGATGCAACATAGTTTGGTAGTAAAAAGGCCAGGTTTTTTTTTTTTTTTTTTTTTTTTTTTTTTTTTTTGAGAGGGAGTCTCACGCTGTTGCCCAGGCTGGAGTGCAGTGGCGCGATCTCGGCTCACTGCAAGCTCCGCCTCCTGGGTTCACGCCATTCTCCTGCCTCAGCCTCCTGAGTAGCTGGGACTACAGGCGCCCGCCACCACGCCCGGCTAACTTTTTGTATTTTTTTTTTTTAGTAGAGACAGGGTTTCACTGTGGTCTCGATCTCCTGACCTTGTGATCCGCCCGCCTCGGCCTCCCAAAGTGCTGGGATTACAGGCTTGAGCCACCGCGCCCGGCCAAAAGGCCAGGTTTTGAACCAAGATACTCTGGCTGCTTGGCTGCCAAGTATGTGCTCTTAATCATCTTATGGCCTTCATAACAACTTATTTTTATTGTAGCAGAAACCACTGGCTATCAGTCTGACAGATGGTCAACCCATGATAGTAGAAAACTGAATTTATTTAAGATAGCAATTTCTCAGATTCTCCAGTTGTAAGACCACACTAGGCTAAGGACACATAGAAATTATTAAGAGGGACACCTGGAAAGCTCACTTTATGGCAAACTGAGAGCAGAAGAAGTCTTTTACCCTTCCTCATTTTATTCTTCCTCTTTCCTGTAATATGAGTATAATGACTTCCTGTTTCCTGTAATATGAGTATAATAATAATCAACAGCCATTTTAACCCACGAATTAAGCATAACCATAAATTAAGGATATCAAAACAGAAAAATAGACACTGAATGCCTGATGCCCATGGTGCTACCATACTAGCCTTGGACCAACTACTTGTGGACTTCTTCCACATGGGAAAAGAAAAGTATTATGCATTCAAACCACTATATTTGGGTTTTCTGGTATAAAACGTCAAAATGAATCCGGGCTATCTGTAGAACTAAGGAGAAAAATGATTAATCCAAACTCCTTTTGGAGTTTTAATTACTCTAAAATTTAAATAAGACAAGTAGCTAATGTCTTTGAATATACCTTGAATTTTGTATGAAGCAAAATGCATTTGAACTCTGTACTCACCAAAAACCTACAGCCTAACCGACATTTGTTATTTTTATTTTTATTTTATTTTATTTTATTTCATTTATTTATTTATTTATTTATTTATTTATTTATTTATTTATTTATTCTGAGACGGAGTCTCACTCTGTCGCCCAGGCTGGAGTGCAGTGGCACGATCTGAGCTCCCGGCAAGCTCCACCTCCCAGGTTCATGCCATTCTCCTGCCTCAGCTTCCCGAGTAGCTGGGACTACAGGTGCCCGCCACCATGCCCAGCTAAATTTTTATGTTTTTAGTAGAGACAGAGTTTCACCGTGTTAGCCAGAATGGTCTCGAAATCCTGATCTCATGATCTGCCCGTCTCAGCCTCCCAAAGTGCTGGGATTACAGGTGTGAGCCACCAAGCCCGGCCTGATTTTAGTACTTAATAGAAAAACAAACAAACAAACAAAAAAACAAACACCCGACTGTTATTTCCTGAATATAACATTAAGAAAAAATACAAGTTCATAATTCATATAAACTTATCCAAAACTTAATAAGTGATTTTGCTTCAAATATAGAGATAATACTTGGCAAATTCATCACAATTATGTTTTTTATGTAAAGTTCTTTAAAAAGTTCAGAAGCCATAACTTCACAAAGTAAGCTATATGTATGTATAACGAAATGAGGTTTGTATACCATTAATGCACTGTCTAGTCTCAGGAACCCCGAAAGCAGAACACCTAAGGTATAAGTTTTCCTGAGTGCTTTCTTACATTGTCGACAGAGAGCAAATATGTCACCATGAAGGGAGTTGGGCTTACTTTTTGTTCAAGGATGTAAATAGGTGCTTAGTAAGTATCTGTTGCTATTGAATGAGTTGGATAAACAGAGAAAGTCAAAGGAGGTTTTTACTGTTGCAAAATACAAGAGTATCTTTGAAAGAAATTAGGCTGGCTCCAAATATCCATGAGATAAATGAAATATGCCAGAAAACAAATAGCTAAAACTCAATATAATGGATCAAAGTCTCTAATATCAAGGCATACACATTCTAATTTTAACTTCTCTGCCTACTGTCTTATTTGCTCCGTTTTATTTTTCTATTCAGAGCATGAAGGCCATAAAGACCTCAGAGGTTGAAAAATTTGACATCTGTCTTGTAGAGCATATTAATTTTTTTTAAAATCATTAAAATTAATTTAAAAATTAAAAAGTAGTATTTTATTAAAACTTGTGTGGATTACCCACTATATAAAGCTTTGGACTTAGGGGGAGTGCAGAAGATTTAATTCTCTCTCATTAGGGAGAGGGTGTACAAACCTGTCAATTTAAAGTGAGAAATTTAAAGAAGGTAGAAACTTTCCTTAAGTAACTGCTATGCAATAATCCAATGATGATGCTCACCCTCAAAACAAAAAAAAAAAAAAAAAAAACTCAGAAAACAGCGAAGGATGAAATAAAGGTATAGAATAATGAAATGAAGGTATAGAATAAGGTATAGAATAAGGCTGGACAGCTTTCAAGCCTCATTCCAGGCAAGTGTTACCATTTTTGTTTATCTTTGACTTGCCCCCTCCAATATACACATGCATACACATACACTCAGACAGAATATTTAGTACTAGCTTTACACAGAATAACTTGTAGAATACTTTTACCACCTGACAACCTCAACTTACATAAAGTATGATTTTTGAATCCTTAAAGTGATATTGTAAAGAATCATATAACATTTGCACATTCAAATAGTCTGGATTTTTTATTTTATGTATATTTATCATCATTCTTTAAAAACATTTGTATATTTGTTATAGCTAAACCTGGCAGCCTTGACACTAAACACCTTCTGCTGGTTGTAAGTTAAATATCTATTCATCTATTTATATCACCTCTGTACTAGGATTGGTAGAGTCTCCTGTTGGCTCCCTTTGAAATACACACCTATTTGACTTATACTAGGAAATTTCTGTCTTTACCTCAATGCAGTATTTAATTTTCCTCATAACCTTTATTAAACAAGTAATTGATTATTTTATTAGAGATTTGTCATATAGTCACAAATTAATTTAAGTCTTTCTAAAATGTCACTTCTGTCCCATTTATTTCCTCTCTGTTTTTTATTACTATATAACTATTCCCTGAAATTATTTTTCTGTATTATTTGTGCTCTGAAAATCATGCAATCTTGTTTTTTTAAGTCATCTGCATAAAACATTTCTTTTCACGTTTGGCCATACCTATGCTTTTGGTTTTGGTGCAATAACTTTCAAAGTTTTTAGTAGATATTTGAGAAGATTCTTCTTATTCCTGGGATACTCTTGGAATAGAAATTCAGTGCTATATTTTAATCTCATGACTTTTTAAACATTTTTTACAGAGGAGAGATTTATATGACATACAATTAAATTATAAAATTCAATGCCATTTATGCATTCACAATGTTCCACAACCAATATCTTTCTCTAGTTTCAAATCATTTTTTTTTTTATTATCCCAGAAGGATACTCTGTGTCTATTAAGTAATCACTCCACTTATTCCACTCCTATCCACTGGCAACCACTGAACCATTTCTGTCTGTATGGATTTTTCCATCTGGATATTTCATACAAAAGAATCATATAATATATGACCATTTTTGTCTGACTTCTTTCACTAATCATAGAATTTCTAAGGTTCATCCACATTGTAGCACATATCAGCACTTGATTCTCATTATGGATAAATCATACCTATTGTAAGTATATACTACATTCATCTGTTAATGAAAATTTGGATTGTGTCCACCTTTTGACTATTGAGAATAATGCTGCTGTAAACATCCATGTACATGTTTCTGTGTGAACATATATTTTTATTACTCTTGAATCTATATATAGAGGTAGAATTGCAGGGTCATACAGTAATTCTTTAACTTTGTAAAGAGCCACCAAACTTGCTCACAGTGGATGCAACATTTAAAATTATCACCAGCAATATACAAGAATTCCTATTTTTCTACATCCTTGACAATGATTACTATATATTTTTTAAATAACTATATAGCCAACCTAGTGTTTATGAAAGGTATCACACTGTGGTTTTTATTTGTAATTCATTAATGACCAGTAATATTGTACATCATTTCATGTGCTTGTTTGCCAGTTGTATACTTCCTTTGGTGAAAAGTCTTTTCAAGTCTTTGCTCAGTTTTTAGATTTAATTGTTTATATTTTTGTTTATGAGGTAATTATGCCTTCCAGATATTAAACTCTAATCAGATACAAGATTTGCAAATAGATTTTCATATTTTGTAAGCTGTCTTTTCACATACTCAATAATGTTAATGTTCTTTGATACACAAAAGATTTTCATGATAAAAAATATTTATTTATTTATTGCTGTTTGTGCTTTTGATGTTAAATCTAAGAATTCTTTCATTGCTAAATACAAGGTCATGAAGATTTATCCTTATCTTTTTTTCTTAATAGTTTTATATTTTAGGTGCTATGTTGAGATGTCATATATTTCTGATCTATTTGAGTTAATTGTTGTTTCTTAAGTGAGGTAGGGGGTGCAACTTCATTCTTTTGAATGTAGCAGTTATCCAGCTATAACAGTACCATTTGATAAAGAGATTATTCTGTCCCCATTGAATAATTTTAACAACCCTGTTGAAAATCAATTGGTAGGTAGCGTGATTCCTCCAGCTTTGTTCTTCTTGTTTAGGATTTACCTGGCTATTCAGGCTCTTTTTTGGTTCAACATGAATTCAACTTTTATTCCCAGCTATCCATGTTCATGGACAGGAAGAATCAGTATCAGTAAAATAGCTGTATTAGTCCATTTTCACACTGTTGATAAAGATATACCTGAGACTGGGAAATCTACAAAATAAAGAGGTTTAATGAACTTACAGTTCCACATGTTTGGAAAGGCCTCACCTTCACGGTGGAAGGCATGGAGGAGCAAGTCACATCTTACATGGATAACAGTAGGCAAAGAGGGAACTTATGCAGGGAAACACCCCCTTATAAAACTGTCAGATCTTATGAGACTTATTCACTATCATGAGAATAGCATGAGAAAGATCCACCCCCATAATTCAATCACCTCACACTGATTTCCTCTCATGACACATGGGATTTGTGGGAGTTACAATTCAAGATGAAATTTGAAAGGGGACACAGACAAACCATATCAATGACCATACTACCCAAAACAATCTTGGGCAATTTTCAATGGGAATATGTTCCTGATTTGGCTCTCAGCTTGACTGTTGTTGGTGTATAGAAATGTTAGTGATTTTTGCACATTAATTTTGTATCCTGAGAATTTGCTGAAGTTGTTTATTAGCTTAAGGAGCTTTTGAGCTGAGGCTATGAGGTTTTTCAGATATAGGATGATGTCAACTGCAAACAGGCTTCATACTTACAACGACTTGATCTTTGACAAACCTGACAAAAAGAAGCACTGGGAAAAGGATCCCCATTAAACAAATTGTGCTAGGGTAAAGGCTAGCCATATGCAGAGGATTGAAACTGTATCCCTTTCTTATACCACACACAAAAATGAATTCAAGATGGATCAAAGACTTAAATTGAAAACCCAAAACTATAAAATGCCTGGAAGACAATCTAGGCAATACAATTCTGGACATAAGAACAGGCAAAGAGTTCATGATGAAGACAATAAAAGCAATTGCAACAAAAGTAAAAATTGACAAATGGAATCCAGTTAAACTAAAGAGCATCTTCACAGTAAAGAAAACTATCAATGGAGTGAAAAGAAAACTTACAGAAGGGGAGAAAATTTTTGCAAACTATGCATCTGAAAATGGTCTAACATCTAACATCTGTAAGGAACTTAAACAAATTTACAAGGAAAAAAAAACAATCAAAGTGGACAAAAAACATGAACAGACCACTTTCTGAAGGAAGGCAAACATGTAGCCAACAATCATATGAAAAAAACTCAACATCATTGATGATTAGAGAAATGAAAATCAAAATCACAATGAGATACCATCTGATACCAGTCAAAATGGCTACTATTAAAAAGAAAAAAAAAAAACAGATGCTGGCAAGATATGGAGAAAAAGGAAAGTTTATGCACTGTTGGTGTGAGTGTAAATTAGTTCAACCATTGTGGAAGACAGTGTGGTGATTCCTTAAAGTCCTAAAAACAGAAATACCATTTGACCTAGTAAACTCATTACTGGGTATATACTCAAAGGAATATAAATTATTCTATTGCAAAGACACATGCCTGTATATGTTCATTGCAGCACTAGTAATAATAACAAAGACATAGAATCAATTTAAACGCCCACCAACGATAGACTAAAAAAATGTGGTAAATATACACCATGGAATACTACACAACTACAAAAAAGAATGAGATCATGTCCTTTGCAGGAACATGGGTGGATAAGGAGGTCATTATTCTTAGAAAATTAATGCAAGAATAGAATACCAAACACTGCATGGTCTCACTTACAAGTGGGAGCTACATGATGTGGTCACATGGACACATAGGGAGGAATAACACACACTGGGGCCTTTCCAAGGGTAGAGGGTGGAAGGAGGGAGAGGAACAGGAAAAAATAACTAATAGGTATTAGGCTTAATGCCTGGGTAATGAAATAATCTGCACAACAAACCCCCATGACACAAGTGTACCTATATAACACATCTGCACTATCCCCCTGAACTTAAATTAAAGTTACATTAAAAAATTAGAAAATCAATTGTCCATATGTTTGGGTTTGTTTCTGGGCTCTCAATTCTATTCTATTGATCTATGTGTCTGTTCTTACGCCAGCACCAGGCTGTTTTGATTACTGCAGCTTTGTAGTAGGTGCCAAATTGGAAAATGTGAGTATACCAGTTTTGTTTTAAATCTTCAATATTGTTTTGTTTTCTTCAGGCTCCTTTTGATTCCATATAAACTTGAGAACCAGTTTTTGAATTTCTGAAAAAAAAAAAGCCACTGAATTTTCTACAAGTATTGAATTGAATCTGTAGATCTTTTTTGAGATTATTGCCATTTTAACAGTATTAAATTTTCCAATCCCTGAATATAGAAGGTCTTTCTATTTAATTACATCTTTTACATTTTCTTTCAGCAATGATTTGTAGTTTTCAGTGGATAAGTCTTTCATCTTTTTGGTTAAATTTAGTTTTAGGAATTTTATTCTTTGAGATATTATTATAAATGATATTTTCTTAAATTTCTTTTGAATTTTTCACTTCTGATGTAAAGAATCAAACTGATTATTGTGCATTGATCTCGCATTGTTAAAACATTGCGAGATCAACATTGTTAAAATTGTTTTTAAGCAAAAAAGTAATTTTTATTTTGGTTTCTTTTGGCATATATATAATACAGCAATACAATTTCAAGGAATAATTACGTAGTAATGAAAAACATAAGGAAATTAATGGGAGATAAGTGATATTTCAGAAATGTCACTTCTCTACATTAATTTGTGACTATGTGACAAATTCCTCATAAAATAGGAGTTTTGTGTTTTTTTGGCATTTGTTATCCCCTTTGAAATATTACATTAATGGGGTATAGTATATTGATTGCCTTTCTTATGTTGACCCATCCTTGTTTATCTAAGTTCCACAGGTCTTGGTGTATAATCTTTTCATGTGTGGTTGGATTTACATTGCTTGTGTTTTGTTAAGGATTTTTGCATCTCTATTCATAACAGATATTAACATATAGTTTTCTTGAGGTATCTTTGTCTGACTTTGGTATGATGGTAATTCTGACCACACAGAATGTGTTGGGAAGTGTTATTTAATCTTCAATTATTTGGAGGAGTTTGGAGATGATTGGTGTTAATTCTTTTAAAAGTATTTGGTAGAATTAAACAAATATTAGCCCTCTGGTGCTCGACTTGTTGTTGTTGGAAGGTTTTTGCTTACTTATGGAAATTATTCACTTATAATAGGTCTGTTGAGTTTTCCTATTTTTTTTTTTTTTTTTTGGTCAGGATTGTTAATTTGTGTTTTTCTAGGAATGTATCCATTATTAGGAATGCATTTTTCTAGGAATGTGTCTAGGTTATTGTGATGGCTGATACTGAGTTTCAACTTGACTGGATTGAAGGATGCACAGTATTGATCATGGGTGTGTCTGTGAGGGTGCTGCCAAAGGAGACTAACATTTGAGGCAGTGGGCTGGGAAAGGCAGACCCACCATTAATCTGGGTAGGCAAGATCTAATCAGCTGCCAGCATGGCCAGATTAAAAAGCAGGCAGAAAAACGTGAAACAGTTACCCTGGTTTAGTCTCCCAGCCTAAATATTTTGCCCATGCTGAATGCTGTCTGCCCTCAAACTTTGCACTACAAGTTCTTCAGCTTTGGGTCTCAGACTGGCTTCATTGCTCCTCAGCTTGCAGACAGCCTATTGTGTGACCTTGTGATCATGTGAGTTAATACTATTAAGAAATATATATATATTCACATATATATTCATATATATGTGTATATATTATATATATATATCCTATTAGTTCTGTCTCTCTAGAGAACCCTGACTAATACAGACTTTTGTGTCAGAAGTGTTTACAGAGGAATAAAATATTAAGGATGGAGTTCTTTCAATCGTTTTGGGATTTCTGAAGTTGACTGTTGTTAATATAATTAGACCCCAAAATGTTAAGAACTGTACTTCTAATAGTATGGAGAACACCGATGATCCTTGGTATGAACTGTTTAGAGAGTTATGCCAAATAAATGCATTTGACACTCCTGATTCATGGCTAGAGAGAGGAAAGGAGTTCAGGGACTCTATACATAATAACTTCGACTGAATGTGGAGAACCAATAAACATAAAGAAGTTGGTTGGTTGCTCCTAAGTTCACTGGAAAAAGTGATGAAAAACAAATGATTAACTCAGGGATTCTAATTCTGGGCTTCAGAAGCAGATACCGAGCCTCAAATCCGCTAAGATTGCCCTGAGTGAGAGTCTTATCTCCTGTAGACAAAGAGCTGAAATAGTGAAAAATCAGACACAAGCTCTTATCATGCAAGTGGCGAACCTGCAACAAGAGGTGCATGTACAGCCTCGCCAGGTTTCTACTGTTAGTGAGGGCATTGATCAGAAAAGAATGGGACACTGCAACTTGGAATGGAGATGTGTGGGAGGACGCTGATGAAGCTGGAAACACTGAGCTTGTAAACTCTGATGAATAGGATAATGGTGGAAGAAACATAGAGTTGGATCAGGCTGAATTTGTCGATTTGGGCACACTAAGTAAAGATTCTACATTTAATGTTGCAGCTCAGGGAGTTAAAAAAGGTTCTAAAAGTTTATTTGATTGTTTAGGTGAAATATGAGTTAAAAGATGGCCCACTGTGAGTGAGCTGGAAATGCGTGATCTCCCTTGGTTTAATGCAGAGGAAGGGATCTAAAGGCTTAGGGATTGGGATGGTGGAGTGGATTAGTCACTTTAGACCTACTCATCCCAGCTGGGAGGGCCTAGAAGATATACCCTCAGTGCTTTGCAAAATAGATTTGTGAGGGCAGCACCTCCATCTTTGAAGAGCCCTGTAATTGCTCCTCTCTCTATGTCAGATCTAACAGTGACAATTGTAGTCACTCAACTACAAAATTTAAATATAATGGGAATAATTGGATCCCAAGTTCGCAGGGGCCAAGTAGTGGCACTCAGCCCTCAAAGGAAAAGTGAGTGGAGCTACCGTAATGGACAGCAGAGGCACAACAGCAATCAGAATAGTCTGAATCGTATAGAGCTCTGGCATTGGCTAACTAATCACGATGTTTCTACAAGTGAAATTTACGGAAAGCCTACTGCATTCCGATCTAGTTTATATTCCTATTTAGTTTATATAAGCAGAAAACTTTCGAGTTGAATGGACAGAAGACTAATTTCAGAATTATAAAAACAGAATCATGGCCCCTAAATCAGTTTCCAGACTTGAGCCAGTTTCCTGAGCCAGAACCCCTTGAATGAAGGGGGGTCCCTTTGAGAAAGGACCCCACCACACTACCAACAATTCATGCCATTAATCTTTCTCCTATCCTTCCCCAAGGAGACCTCTGACCTTTTACCAGGGAGCTGTGCATTGGAGAAAGGCAAATAATCAGACATTTCAGTGACTACTGGACACTGGCTCTGAGCTGACGTTGATTCCAGTGGATCCAAAACATCACGTGGTCCTCCAGTTAGCCGGGCGAGGCGGCGGGCGCCTGTAGTCCCAGCTACTCGGGAGGCTGAGGCAGGAGAATGGCGTGAACCCGGGAGGCGGAGCTTGCAGTGAGCCGAGATCGCGCCATTGCACTCCAGCCTGGGCGACTAAGCGAGACTCTGTCTCAAAAAAAAAAAAAAAAAAAAAAAAAAGTAGCGGCTTATGGAGGTCAGGGAATTAATGGAGTTTTAACTGAAGTCTGACATACAGTGGGTCCAGTCGGGCCCTGGACTCATCCTGTGGTCATTTTCCCACTGCCAGAATGTATAATTGGCACAGACATACTTTGCAGCTGGCAGAACCCACACGTTGGCTCCCTTACGGGTAGGGTGAACACTATTATGGTGGAAAAGGCCTAATGTAAGCCTTTAGAGCTGCCTCTACCTAGAAAAATAGTAAATAAAAAACAATATCGCATCCCTGGAGGAACTGCAGAGATTAGTGCCACCATCAAGGACTTGAAAAAAGCAGGGGTGGTGACTCTCACCACATCCCCATTCAATTCTTCTATTTGACCTGTGCAAAAGACAGATGGATCTTGGAGAATGACAGTGGATTATTATAAGCTTAACCAAGTGATGATTCCAATTGCAGCTGCTGTACCAGATGCGGTTTCATTGCTTGAACAAATTAACACATTTCATGGTACCTGGTATGCAGCCATTGACTCAGCAAATGCCTTTTTCTCCCTTCCTGTCCATAAGGCCCTCCCGAAGCAATTTGCCTTCAGCTGGCAAGGCCAGCAACACTCCTTTACTTTCCTACGTTGGGTATATCAACTCTCTGGCTATGTGTCATAATCTTATTCAGAGAGAAACTAGTCACTTTGGCTTCCACAAGATATCATACTGGTCCATTATATTGATTACACTATGCTAACTGCAACCAGCAAGCAAGAAGTAACAAACACATTGAACTTATTGGTGAGACGCATGTGTGCCAGAGGATGAAAAATAAATCTCACTAAAATTCAGGGCACTTCTACCTCAGTAAAATTTCTAGGAGTCCAGTATTTCGAGATATTCCTTCTAAGGTGAAGGAAAAGTTGCTGCATTTGGCCCCTCTTACAACCAAGAAAGAGGCACAATTCTCAGTGGATCTATTTAGATTTTGGAGACAACACATTCCTCATTTTGGTGTGTCACTCCATCCCATTTATTGAGTGACCTGAAAGGCTGCCAGTTTTGAGAGGCGTCCAGAACAGAAGAAGTCTCTGCAACAGGTCCAGGCTGCTGTGTAAGCTGCTCTGCCACTTGGGCCATATGACCTAGTGGATCCAATGATGCTTGAGGTATCAGAGGCAGATAGGGATGCTGCTTGGAGCCTTTGGCAGGCCCCCATAGGTGAATCACAAGGGAGGCCTCTAAGATTTTGGAGCAAAGTCCCTGCCATCTTTTGCAGATAACTACTTTTTTTTTTGAGAGGCAGCTCTTGACCCATTACTGGGCTTTGGTAGAACATGAACATTTGATTATGGGTCATCAATTCACCTTGCAAACTGAACTGCCTACAACGAAGTAGGTGCTTTCTGACCCATCTAGACATAAAGTGGGTCGTGCACAGCAGCCCTCCATCATCAAATGGAAGTGATATGTATGTGATCAGGCTCAAGCTGGTCCTGAAGGCACCAGTAAATTACATGAGGAAGTGGCTCAAATGCCCATGGTCTTCACTCCTGCCACCCTGCCTTCTCTCTCCCAGCCTACACCAGTGGCCTCATGGGGAGTTCCCTATGATCAGTTGACAAAAGAAGAGAAGACTTAAGCCTGGTTCACAGATGGTTCTGCATGATATGCAGGCACCACCCAAAAGTGGACAGCTACAGCACTACGGCCCCTTTCTAGGACATCCCTGAAGGACAGCAGTGAAGGGAAATCTTTCCAGTGGGCAGCTTTGAACTGTGCATCTGGTTGTTCACTTTGCATTGAAGGAGAACTGGCCACACGTGCGATTATATACTGATTCATGGGCTGTAGCTAATGGTTTGGATGGATGGTCAAGGACTTGGAAGAAGCATGATTGGAAAATTGGTGACAAAGAAATTTGAGGAAGAGGTATGTGGATGGACCCCTCTGAGTGGTTAACAACTGTGAAGGTATTTTTATCCCATGTGAGTGCTCACCGACGGGTGACCTCAGGAGAAGAGGATTTTAATAATGAAGTGGATATGATGATCTGGTCTATGGACCTTACCCAGCTTCTTTCCTCAGCCATGCCTGTCATTACCCAATGGGCCTATGGACAATGTGGCCATGGTGGCAGGGATGGAGCTTATGCATGGGCTCAGCAACATGGACTTTCACTCACCAAGGCTGACCCGGCTACAGTCACTGCTGAGTCCCCAATTTGCCAGCAGCAGACACCAACACTGAGCCCTCAATGTGGCACCATTCCTCGGGGTGATCAGCCCAACTACTTGGTGGAAGTTTGATTATAATGGACCTCTTCTATCACGGAAAAGGCAGAGGTTTGTTCTCACTTGAATGGACACTTATGCCTGATATGGGTTTGCCTATCCTTCACACAATGCTTCTGCCAAGACTATCATCTGTGGACTCATGGAATGCCTTATCCATCATTATGGTATTCCACATAGCATTGTCTGTGACCAAAACACTCACTTTATGGCTAAATAAGTGAGGCAGTGGGCTCATGCTCATGGAATTCATTGTTTATACCACGTTCCCCATCATCCTGAAGCAGCTGGATTGATAGAACGGTGAAATGACCTTTTGAAGTCACAATTACAAAACCAACTAGGTGACAATACTTTGCAGGGCTGGGGCAAAGTTCTCCAGAAGACCATGCATGCTCTGAATGAGCATCTCATATAAGATACTGTTTTTCTCATGGCCAGGATTCATGGGTCCAGGAATCAAGGGGTGGAAGTAGAAGTGGTACCACTCACTATCACTCCTAGAGATCCACTAGCAAAATTTTTGCTTCTTGTTCCCACGACATTACGTTCTGCTGTCTTAGAGATCTTAGTTCCAAAGGGAGGAATGCTGGCACCAGAGGACACATCAATGATTCCTTTAAACTACAAGTTAAGATTGCCACCTAGACACTTTGGGTTCCTGCTATCTTTAAGTCAACAGACTAAGAAAGGAGTTACGTTATTGGCTGGGATCTATCAAAATGAAATCAGTCTACTACTCCATAACAGAGGTAAGGAAGAGCATGCAAGTAATAAAGCAGATCCATTAGGGCATCTCTTAGTATTACCATGTCCTGTCATTAAAGTTAATGGGAAACTAGAACAACCCAACCCAGGCAGGACTACAAATGGCCCAGACACTTCAGGAATGAAGGTTTGGGTTACTCCACCAGAAAAACAAAAAACAAACAAACAAACAAAAACACCTGCTGAGGTGCTTGCTGAAGGCAAAGGAAATACAGAATAGGTGGTAGAAGAAGGTAGTCATCAATACCAACTATGACCACTGGACCAGTTGCAGATACAAGGAATTCATTGTCATGACTATTTCCTCTTTCTTTTGTTAAAAATGTTTGTGCATGTATACACCTGTACAAAGAAAATGCCTTCATTTTGTTCTCATTTTCCTTTATCATGTGACACAAGATTTACTGACTTCATATTGTTAACTTGATGTATTCGCATTTGGGTTGGGGATTGGCGCATTTCCAGTTGTACAAAAGACAGTTGTATTGACTTAGGTGTAATTATGACCTTATTATTGTCGTTATTTGAAGATTATGTATGATCTCAGGAGATGTGTACGGGATCAAGTTGACAAGGGGTGGATTTGCGATGGTTAATACTGACTGTCGACTTGATTGGATTGAAGGATGCAAAGTATTGATCCTGGGAATGTCTGTGAGGGTGTTGTCAAAGGAGATTAACATTTGATTCAGTGGACTGGGAGAGGCAGACCCACCCTTAATATGGGTAGAAACCATCTAGCAGCTGCCAGTGCAGCCAGAATATAAAGCAGGAAAAAAAGAAAAAAAAAGAAAAAACATGAAAAGATTAGACTGGCTTAGCCTCCTAGCCTACATCTTTCTTCTGTGCTGGATGCTTCCTGTCCTCAAACATCAGTCTCCAAATTCTTCAGCTTTGGGGCTCAGACTGGCTCTCCTTGCTCCTCAGCTTGCAGTTGGCCTATTGTGGGACCTTGTGTTCATGTGAATTAATACTACTTAATAAACTGATATATGTATGTGTGTGTGTATATATGTATATATGTACATGTGTATATGTGTATATATACACATATGTATATATGTATACATATGTGTACACGTGTACACATGTGTATATATGCATATATACACATGTGTACACGTGTACACGTGTGCATATATACACATGTGTACACGTGTACATGTGTGCATATATACACATGTGTACATGTGTACATATACGCATATATACACATGTACACATATGCATATATACACATATGTACATATATACATATATACATATATACACATATGTACATATATACATATATACACACACACACATATATATATCTCAGTTCTGTCCCTCTAGGGAACCCTAATACAATTATTTAACGTGTTGGTGTGATATCATTATTTATAATCCCGAGTAATGCCCTACTTTCTGATTTTAGTTTTTGATTTTTCTCTTTTTCTGAGGCAATCTAACTTAAGATTTGTCAATTCTGCAGATATTTTCTAAGAACCAAATTTTGGTCTTGTTGATGCCATTTTTTTTTTAATTCTAGATTTCATTTACCTCTGATCTAATCTTTATTATTTCTTTTCTTCTACTGCCTTTGGGTTTAGTTTGTCCTTATGTTTTTATTCCCTTAGAATGTAAAGTTATTTATTTGAGATCTTCCATATTTTTTAATGTAAGCATTTATAGCTACAAATTTTCCTTTGAGCATTGACTTCACTGCATCTCGTAAGTTTTGGTATGCTGTGTTTTCATTTTAATTTCCCTCAAAGAGTTTTATAATTTCCCATGTGATTTATTATTTAATCCATTGTTTGTTTAAGAGTGTGTTATTTGATTTCCATATATGGGTAAAATTTCCAGTTTTCATTCTACAGTTGCTTCTGGCTTTATTCCAATGTGTTGAGAGAAGAGGCTTCGTATTATTTCAACCTTTTAACATTTATTGAGAATTCCTTATAGCCTAATATAAGTCCTATTCTAAAATATGTTTCATGTTTATTTGAGAAGAATGTGTAATTGCTGTTTTTGCGTTGTAATTTTTTTCTTTCACTGTCTCTTCTGTTTTCTTGTTTCTCAATTTTATTATTCCAAGATTATCTCTTTGTAATTGTGCTCATCATTTTATTAATGTTCTTTGCTTACATTTCCTATGTGTTCTTTTAAAACTCTTAATATGTGTTTTTCTTACAGAGACAATCTTTATAGTTCTGTATATGTATGGGTGTATGTGGGCTTTGTTTTGTTTTATTGTACTCACAATAGTGGAAACACATATGATGATGCTTAGAATTGAACTTGTTCTAATTTTTTGATATTGTTCATTTGGAGAGTTTAATTTGGAGAGATTGTCCATTGCTATAGATCACTTTATTGTCCCTCCACCAACTTATCTGTCATTTATTTATCATATATTTTATAGCACTTAAAATGTCCTAAGCTCTATGTTAATAACTGTGTGTAGAAACTCTCTGACTGGAGAATGAGAAATCCGTGTAAAGAGAATTACCATAATGAAATTTAATTTTTGCCATGATATACGCATTTATAAAGCACCAAAAGAGAACAAGGAAAGGGGAGCTTTTTAAGAAACGTTTAGGACACTAACAAGTGAAGATATTAGTGTATTAATATATTGTATGTGCCACACATTGAAAATTGTGTATAAACTAAAATTGTAGACTATAATTATCTTGGAATTTTCTATAAAATTCTAGTATAATGCCTAGGTTTAATTGCTAAATATAGTGAGGGCATATTATTTCTTAAATGTACAGTTTTTAAAAGATCATACATTATACATATATATGATTATTAGAATCATATATCCTAATTATTAATATTAAAATTATATTCTACATAATTCAATTATAGGTCATGAAAATATCACCTTCTTGTTCACTGAGCAAAAAATATTGAACAAAGCATTTATTTGGAAAATAATCAACTTATGTAGCACCATGTGAAATGCTTCAAATATTCTGTAATGAAATGGAATAAATAGATTATAAGCATGTGTAATATTAGTACAAAGGAAACATAAGTGACATTGTAATAACAAACAAATGTTTGTAACCCTAAGTTAAATTTGATTTGGCAGACATATCCTGATTTAAAGTTTTTATTCCTGAAATGTAAAAGAAATTTATGTAGGTGCATTCACTTTTTAAAAATTGCTCTTTTTGCTATCCTCTTCATTCACTCCTCTTCTTACTCCTTTATTTCTGATGCATGTTGTGTTTGTGTAGTTCTTTCTAAAATTTTCCCATCAAATCTAGTCTGCTAAATGGTTTTGTCATTAATCTTACACAACTAGGTTGCAGTTTTAACTCAATATAATACCTTGAGGTTATTTACCATTTGAATCATGCTTCTAGTTAGTGACATAGTCTCTAAGCAAACTTATTCCCCAATAATGTAATAATATAAAACGTTTTTCTAACATTGAAAAAAACATGTGTTTGTTAAACAGCCAGACAAAAATTTGGAAAGAGGAAAGTACCAACAAAGTCTGCTATGCATTGCTTATTACGTGTTGGAGAATTGGGTTTCTTTTTAATTTTTTTTTATTTTTTGGTCAACCCAACCACATTCCAAGTATTTTCTTTAGGTAATTGTTCATCTGAAATTCTTCCCTCTTCTATACAAATGTTCAATTTTCTTACTCTTTCTTGATCCCTCCTGCTTAAAGGAGAGTCATGACAGCAGCATATGTAATTTAAGGAACTTAAGCCTTGGAGTAAAGCTCTGCTTTAAGGTCTTAGACAAGATACCTAAAATTTTAGAGCCTCATTTCTCTCCTCCTAAGAGAAGAGATATTATAAAAAAAAAAAAAGAAAAAAAAGACATATTATAATCTACTTCGTTGGAAAGCAATAAGTAAGGAAGTATGCAACATGCATAGCATGTGGCTTCTTATAAAGTAGTTCCCCATGTTGTTCAAATTTTCATGTTAATAATTATGTATCAATAATAATGATGACAATGACTCACCTTTCTGTATAGTTGTCTTAATCTTTTTCTTCTTCCAAATTGATTATATACTCAGCTTTTTTCCTTTCTTATTTCTTATTTCAATTTCAATCCTATTTCAGTCCAAAGCAACTTTACTAATTTAATTCCTGAAGATCGGTAACCTTCTACTAGTCAAATGGATTCAATGCATTTTAGACTTATCGATGCACATTTGATATCATATATTCAGTATGGATCTCTGTGTGTGTGTGTGTGTGTGTGTGTGTGCGTGCGCGAGTGCACGCGCATTTTGAGATGTTGAAATTAACATCTTTTCCTTTTAGAAAATTGTCATCCTCTGGTTTCCTTCCTTATTTTCTGGTCATTCCAATTAGATCGTTTTTATTCTGCAATTTTAGGATTTTTAAAGATTCCAACCTCTGATCTCACATTCACCCACCTAATTTTTCTTGGAGATAAGTTCTAGACTTACAAATTCTATCATCTTGTCACTAATGATTGTCATATTTATCAATAGTTTCTACTATTCATCTGTGTTCCAGATACTTATTTCTATTGTCTACTGAACATCAAATTGATAGTATAAGGAACATCAAAATACACATAACTCAAACTACAATCAGTTTTCCTATTTGCCCTCTCTCTTCATGTTTTCTTTTATTAATAGCAACATTATCCACTTAAATTATCCAAGAAAAATTCTACGTTAGCCTAAATTATTCTTTTTGCTATGATTGTTACATATCTTCACCGAATCCATTGATTCTCTCTCTCAAACATCTTTTCTTTTCTTTTTTCCTTTTTTTCTACTGTCTTCTTTTAAAATAACCTAATAATTTCTCATATGAACTATGTTAGTGGCCTCTTAACTTTTCCCGTACCTCTTGTAATTTCTGTCTTTCAATTCATCCTCTGCAAAGATGTCATATCTTTCTTTTTTTTTTTTTAACTGTTTTCCTTTCTTTTTTTTTAATTTATTTATTATTATTATACTTTAAGTTGTAGGGTACATGTGCATAACGTGCAGGTTTGTTACATATGTATACTTGTGCCATGTTGGTGTGCTGCACCCATCAACTCATCATTTACATCAGGTATAACTCCCAATGCAATCCCTCCCCCCTCCCCCCTCCCCATGATAGGCCCCTGTGTGTGATGTTCCCCTTCCTGAGTCCAAGTGATCTTATTGTTCAGTTCCCACCTATGAGTGAGAACATGCGGTGTTTGGTTTTCTGTTCTTGTGATAGTTTGCTAAGAATGATGGTTTCCAGCTGCATCCATGTCCCTACAAAGGACGCAAACTCATCCTTTTTGATGGCTGCATAGTATTCCATGGTGTATGTGTGCCACATTTTCTTAATCCAATCTGTCACTGATGGACATTTGGGTTGATTCCAAGTCTTCGCTATTGTGAATAATGCTGCAATAAACATACGTGTGCATGTGTCTTTATAGCAGCATAATTTATAATCCTTTGGGTATATACCCAGTAATGGGATGGCTGGGTCATATGGTACATCTAGTTCTAGATCCTTGAGGAATCGCCATACTGTTTTCCATAATGGTTGAACTAGTTTACAATCCCACCAACAGTGTAAAAGTGTTCCTATTTCTCCACATCCTCTCCAGCACCTGTTGTTTCCTGACTTTTTAATGATCGCCATTCTAACTGGTGTGAGATGGTATCTCATTGTGGTTTTGATTTGCATTTCTCTGATGGCCAGTGATGATGAGCATTTTTTCATGTGTCTGTTGGCTGTATGAATGTCTTCTTTTGAGAAATGTCTGTTCATATCCTTTGCCCACTTTTCTGAAGTACAAATAGGATCAGATTCATAATAAGAATAATACCTTTAGTTAAGCAAGATAAATTAGATCTGGAGATCTACTATACAGCATGTGGCTACAGCTAAAAACAATGTATTGTCTTCTTAAAATTTGTGATGAGAGTACATCTTAGGTTAAGTATCCTTACCTTTCCTCCCTCCACACAACTCAATAATAATAAAGGAGGTGGGAAAAATTGGGGGAGGTAATGAATACTTCTATATCTTTGATGGTGGTGATAGTTTCACAGATGTATTCTATTCCCCAAATTGAAAGAGTTGTTTCAACTAGATTAAATATGTACAGATTTTTACATGTCAATCAACATTAAATATGTACAGATTTTTACATGTCAGTCAACCTCAACAAAGTGGTTTTGAAAAAGGATAGCAACAATTATATACCATTTATTAAATGCTAGGCATTGTTCTGACAGCTTTAGACATGTTATGGTCCAAAACACCATAGTGACTTGGTATAACCTGTTAAGATAAAAGTACATTTTATTACGATGACCTGTAAGTCCCTTCTCATCTAGGCCTCAAACTATTTTCTATCTATATCTCCACTGCCACTGAAACAGCTCCCTTTCAATGAACATACCATTGTCTTTCATCCCTTAATGTCACTGCACAATCTATTCTTTTGAGTTAGGATTCTTGCCCCATCTCATCGGCCTGGGAAACTCCAACTCATCTTCCAAGTCTCAGTTCAAATGGTAACTCAGCCACTTACTCAGCTCTAGGAAGGATCCATGTTGCTGTTTTCTATGATAACTTGTCTATGCCTCTTTTACAAGATCTTTACCTTATTACCCTTCTTGGTTATACAGTGCCATCCATTATACCAAGTAATTGAATTCACTGACTATATTTTGTCATATTTGCATCTCTAGGGCCTGGTACAGTAGCTAACAAAATAAGTCCTCAATAAAACTTTCCTAAATGAAAGAGTGGACCAAACACACAAAGGTAATCTACTTTGTTACAAAACGTGCTTGGCCCAATTTATATATGTATATATCCAAAAAACAGTAACCAAATTCCTCTGCATGGTTTCAATCAAGAAAATGAACTTTGTTATTAAATAAACTCATGGCATTTTTTTTTTTTTTTTTTTTTTTTTGAGACATGGTCTTGCTCTGTCACTCAGGCTGGAGTGCAACCGCATGATCACAGCTCACTACAGCCTCAATCTCCCACGTTCAAGCGATCCTCCTGTAGCTGCAACTAAGTAGCTGCAGCCTCCCAAGTAGCTGCAACTATAGGTGTGCCACCAAGCTTAGCTAACTTTTTTTTTTTTTTTTTTTTTTTTTTAGGGAGACAGGGTCTTGCCATATTGCCCAGAATGGTCTCCAACTCCTGGGCTCAAGGGATCCTCCCGTCTTGGCCTCCAACCTGGTAGGACTAGAGGCCTGAGGCATTGCACCAGCTTCTCTCTGTCTCATTTAAAGTACTAATATATTTAGTCATCTCAAAACAAAACCAAAACAAACATATAATGTCTAGCTATATGGAATTCCATACTCTAAATTTAAAAATTCCCCTCCCTAGTTTTATTCAAGAAAATCAAACACTAACAAAAGTGAATGAGGTCTCTCTTCTTCCCTCCCTTTCTACCTCTGTTTCTAACTTAAAGTTGTAAGATAATCACTCTTCATCTAAAAACAACAGAAAAATATAGAAAGCCTAGAAATATGATAGTGAGACTGTAAATCAAAACTTCTAAGAAAATTCTCCTTATATAAATATAGTAAGGACAAATTTTGAACAGCAGTATGATTTCACAGAAAGAAGTCTAAGTGTGTTTTCAGAATATCTGAGTACTCTTTTTTCCTTATATCCCTTATTAACAGCATAGCACTATGTTACCACTCTGAGCCTACTACCTCAGCTACAAGGCAAAAACAATACTCCCCACCCCATATACTACAAAGAATTAGTTTGAGGATCAAGAGAGATAGTGTTTTTGAAAGTGTGCTATGAAACATAATGTGCTGTACTGGAAAGTGTATATTCACTCACCAAACACAGTTCTTGCAGGCACAGATTCTCTGTTAAGCCAGAATGAAACTTGGGAGAGAATGACAGTCATGATGCAAGGCAGATAAGTCTGAATCACAAAATACCCAATTTTTCTTTTCAAGTGGAAATGAGCTGTCATTACAGTGTATTCACCTGGAAGAAAAATTTAAGAAGCTCAAAGAGTAATAGTCAATAGTTTGAACATTTAAGAAATAGAAGGGATCAGAGGTAGAACAAAAACTGATATTTTAAAAAAATAATATATCACATATACGTCAGGAAATTTATATCACCTTTAAAAGCCTCCTTAGCATAGCATGAGTGTTTAAAAGAAAATTTTAGTATCAAAAAACCTGCAGTGCACATCCCATGATATGGTATAGATTAAATACCTCTTACGTTAAATATGTGGAACTAGAAGTGTTTCAGGGTTTAGATTTTTCAGAGTTTGGAAAATTTACATTATTACAAATTGAGCAACCTTAATCAAAATATATAAAATATAATATGCTCTAATGAGTATTTCCTTTGAGTATCATGTCAGCACTCAAAAAGGTTTTTTTTTTTTTCCTTTTTTTTTTTTTTTTTTTTTTTTTTTTGGAGCATTTTGGATTTTATATTTTCAAATTAAAAATGTTCAATTTGTATTTGTTTTCCTCTCTAAGTCATGCTTATTGACCAAAGGAATTCAGAATTCATAAATGCTCTCTGCCAATGGTTTATTTTACTTGGTTAGGCCCCTCATTCCCTCTGGTATAAACCTCAAGTCTCTGTTTTGATTGTTTTAACTCAGTGCTCTCTGGCTCCAAAAGTATTGATCTCTGGCCACATCTCCAAGACTGATATTCTGGCCCTCATTTTCCCACTTTTAACCCTATCGCCAATTCCGAATTTTTCACTGTTTTATGTCTGTGCTAATTTGCTTCAGTTACTTCTATCTAATCCTCATATCTACCTTCCTTTCTGCTCCCTGTGTTTTAATTATTGCCAAATGTCAATAATTAGTCCACACAGCTGTTTCTTTTTGTCTTTTTATTTTTATTTATTTATTAATATTTTTAAATGAAGGTGGCCCTCAGAGAGGGAATCAGCTTTCTACATGGGCCTGTAGTAATTATCAATGTCAAAAGTTGAATAATCATAAATTATCTAGAATAGGGGTGAAAAAATAGAACACTAAAGAAATTATCACTTGTTAGTCGGGCACACTGACTCACGTCTGTAATCTCAGCACTTTGGGAGGCCGAGGCAGGCTGATCACGAGGTCAGGAGATCGAGACCATCCTGGCCAACAAAGTGAAACCCCATCTCTACTAAAAATACAAAAATTAGGTGGGCATGGTGGCGAGCCTGTGGTCCCAGCTACTCGGGAGGCTGAGGCAGAAGAATCACTTGAACCCAGGAGGTGGAGGTTGCAGTGAGCCGAGATCATGCCACTGCACTCCAGCCTGGTAACAGAGCAAGACTCTGTCTCAAAAAAAAAAAAAAAAAAAAAAAAAAAAAAAAATCACTTGTCAAAAGGTAAAAATTAAAATTTATTACTTTGAGAAGACACATATGTTGCAAATACATAGTGCATTTTAGGCCAGTGTTTCTCAAACTTCAATGCAACTATTAATCTTGGAATCTTGTTAAAGTGTAGATTCTTATTTAATAAGGAGTAGGGCCTAAGATTCCGAATGTCTAAGAAGCTCCCAAACACAGCCTACGCTGCTAGTTCTTGGACCTCAAGAGCAAAAGATTTTAAGCAATCTGACACACTTCTAAGTCCTTTAACCTATTAATATTCTTAAGCACCAGTTTTTTTTTAAGAAGAATTTTACTAACCTGTACTGGATTTAATTGTCTCCTTTCCAATTGATTGGCCCAGCAGATCATATTGATTTAACCTAGAGCCATCAGGAGCAACCTGTACTGAATCAGATGCATTGTAAGTCCAAATATAAGTGACCTCTGAAGTTGTATATGCATCTATAGGAAATCAGGAAAAATAATATTTTAAGCATTTTCATAAGAACCATCAATCTAGTGCTACACGAATGGTTGTGTATATCATACAGTCACTATATACTTTCAATACTAATACTTAAACGTCACATTTAGGGCAAAAATGTCTCATTTGAATTTACTTCAGTATGAGAGTTATGAAGTGGACCAAAAGAGATGATCACGACCTTGACAGTATATTTATTGCAACCACTTTGAAAGATGAAGAGCAAATTTCTTGTTAGAGTCTATTACAATTCCTGGGCCCTGAGATGATTAGAACATCTCCTTTAGGCCAAAGGTAGCATATGAAGACACTGTGGTAAAATAAGCTGTTTAGCTTATTTATAAATAGCAATCACACATAAGATAAAAATCATAATTCAAAATTATATTAATGTTTGGACATAAATGTATCCTAGTTAAGAGTTAAATGAGTTAGCTATCATGATACAATGCATTTCATTAGAATAAAAAGTAATTATTATAAAACATGTAAGACAAATAATAATGCTATACTTGCATCAAGTTGCAAATCCTTTTAAAATCATGCTCATTTTAAAATGAATTAATGCACGCAGATATCCTAGACTACACATTCATAGCATCCCAGTTTAACTATGGATTGGCAGGAAGAGGAAAAAAATGCAACCAGATCAGACATAACTTCCTGATTTATCGGATGAAGAACTTAGCAGAAGTAAGATGACTTCAGACCTGGCATGCAGGCAACATGTCTGGTCTTAGCCTTTCTCTGGCAGTGGCATTTTCTTACCTCTCTATGCACCACTGCGGAACAGATAACCTCTCCATGTAGGCAGAGTCCCCCCACAGTTGAATAACCGGTAATTCTTTCTATACTACTGACTTTCTAAAGAACTTCTATGCACTTTTACTCATGAGAATGTTTAGAAGTATAGTTACCTCTAGTTCTTGAGCAAAATTCAACATTACAGTCACATTACCAATTAAGGGACAGAAAGGGCCAGTTGTCTCTGGCAATAGTTCTACCTCCAGCTCTCTAGGACACTGGAAATCTCATTCTCTGCAATCTATAATTTTCCTAACTTTAATAGCACCATACAGTGGTGACTCTGGTTCTGAAATTGATATAAAGTCTGTGATTGCAAATCAATTTCCACTCAACCATCAGTAACAATAGAGTATATGATTATGAGTTTGTGTTTTCTAATGACATACTTGGCATTGTCTAATGCCAATGTTGTCTGGTTTTCTGAATGTTGCTACTAAATGTCAGTATCAGTGAAACACCATTACCACTACATATATAGTCACCTACATTCACAATTAAATTATATTATGTGAAGCAATTTTTGAAATAGGATTCTAAAAATGTATATATATGTATATATTTATATATGTATATACTTTTAATAGCAGAGAAATGTTCATATGATTTGACATGAATGAATTTTAATTATTCTAAGGTTTAGTTTTCTAATTAATTTCAATTCATTAATCATTAATGATTGATTACACTGAGAAAATTAAACAGCAACATTACTAATGTGAATAACTAGCAACTCATTTGTAGATCAAGTGGCTTGTTTTGTTTCCCCCATGAATACATATTCTGACTCTCCAATAAAATTTTAAATGGCACAGAATTTAACAAAAAGATGCATCAAGTGATCTACTTTACGTCGGAAGGGCCCCAGAATACTCTGTAGTTGTCCATAAATTATGAAGTTTTTTTTTAAGTAGAACGACATCACTTTTGAATTATAATGTTTCTTTCAAACATAAATAAGAAAAAATGAAACCCTATAAAAGAGATGATATTTTAAAGGCACTAATGAGATTCTGATAGGCAGCAACTCTGATTCATGCCTGTACCTCCAGGACCGGGTATAGTGCCTGACATACAGAAGAAAGATTCTCAATTCACTCTCACTAGATTAATAAATTAAGTCATAATATTTTAACTATGTTCTTTACTGCTATGGAAGAGGGAACTCTAGAGAAGAGCTTAAGAGTTTATTAAGGAAAGTGACTGATTCTTCATATGTCTTTTGAAAAAGCAGCTACTGCACTTCATTAGTTAGATAAGAATATAGTTTTGAGATTCTGTGTATGGTGAAAATAATGCAGCAAAAATGTATGCAGTGCAGATTAAAGCCTCTCCCGAAAAAAGGGAGTTATATACATCAACACACATATAAGCCAAGAGGTCATAATAATGTTTCTCAGTAAAGTATCAAAGGAGAGAAAGACAGTTTTACAAAATTCATTAGGAATTCCACTTCTAAATTAAGCTATCATTAAATAATCTTGTTTGTGTTAATTAACCCATTTTTGAGACCTTGTTGCATTAAGCAGATGTATACCAACTGATTCTTAATATTTGGTAACCAGGAACAATACTTCAAAAATATTTTTACCTATCAGTTTTTAATCTGAAAGACAATTTACAGCTTCTTTTGGTTTAATGAATAGATTATCCCTAGACTTTCATTCAGAAATTCTAAAATCAAGTTAAACAACAAGGAAAAATTCAAAAATGTGCAGCACTAGGAATAAAACAAAACAGGACTGAATTTAAAATTGTAAGCACACAGAAAAAAATGCTTCTTTTGATTGAGGACAATGACGAAGTTCCTGAAATCCAATCTTTTTGTGGAGTGGGGGTAGGGAAGAAGACGGCTTTCAAGTAAAGAAGGAATAAATGAATAAAAGAAAAATTCACAGCTGCTTCTGCCAAACTTTGTTATGCCAACATTGTCAGCTTTGGCTTGGCTTGTATATTGTTCCACACTGGTGTCCATACTTTTAATACTTATGCATCAAGCACCTACTACAGGCAAAGACAATAAAATAACATAAAATTGTTTATTCAGTGTGTCAGAAAATAAATGTGAAGAAAACAAAATTAGTGCTAATTACTTAAACAAAAAATTCCTAGCAGCAAACTTTATTTGTTGCTCATAGCTCCTTCTGGGTACAGAAAACTATATTCTCAAGCATGCGATATTTCTGCACTCCATAGATGCAGTATAAGAGATTTTTAAATATTATTTAAATATTTTCAAGTGTGCTTATTTCATTTTCAGAATTGGGACATCCATCACATCACTTATATTTGATGACTTAATAACAATAGCTTGTCAACTAAAAGAAAAAAAAAAAGTCCTTCTTACAGCATGATTACATCTTGAATTAATCTCTTCTTTGGTATCAAGGCTTTTCAGTTTTTTCTATAATGCCACTTATGTAATGGAAATAACTCTTTCTCTGCTGCATCTGCTGTGGTTTTCTCAGCATCATGTTTACATAGTATAACATGATTGACTATATTAAATAATGTTGGAAGAAATGCCAGTACTGAAGTTATGGTTTCCATGACAATAAAAGAAGACTTTGTAGTTAAATAAAGAGGAGATTCTCAAAGAAAATTGAGAACTGACACCTTTTGTAAGAACAAACAAGATTTCAATTATTGTACCACAGAAGTAGGATCATCCAAATAATTAGAGAGTTTTGCATTCATATGAGCCACCGTTCTTCCGTTTTCTTTTGCTTAATACAGTTTATGAGAAGGCACACCATTCAGTGATACATAGTTTTAATCAGGTGGGAGTACTGCATTTCTATTCAACAATGAAGAAAAAGTCAAAAGGTATTCAGAAGGGACAAAGATGAGGGTGCCAGAAAGATCATTCTCTAAAAAGGTCAGGCAATAGGACACCCTCACACAAGAGAGAGGCTGCTCAGCTGTGTTCATGGATTTATGCTGAACCTATCCAGAATGTCATGTGGGACTAGGGAGATGATTTGACCTTCTGCCTTTTCAATTATTCTGTAAGTATGAATGCATCTTCTCGACATACAAGATATAACCCCTCTGACCTAAAGAAGAGCTAACTGCACAAAACCTTTTCTGAAATGTCCCATGTACATAGAAGGTGCCAGAATGTAGCAATGCAGCTACATTATCTCCTTTAATTTAAGAAATAAAAAAAGAAATCCTTCCATTAGTTACAGCAGAAGACAATGACACAGACTAAGCTTCTGTGCACGTCATTTGCAACAGGCTGATTTCCACTTTAATAAACAACAGAATCTATACTTTCCAGTTCATTCTTAGTTGATAAAAAAGTAACATTTGAATTTTTAATGTTCTAGCACTTGGAAAAGAAGGTAAATTACAGTCCTAAACTTCAAGGAACTCCTGGTCTAATTTTACACATGTACTAAAACACATGATATTCTTTATTAGCAGTAAAAATAGGCTATAATTGTTTAACACCGTGATTAAATTATAATAATATTTCAGAGATGTTCCTTAAGGAAAATTAGCATGGCTTTTACTTCCATATCTTATTGACAATTGTTAATCATCTCATAATTTGAGAAAAAAAAAACTAGACAATTAAGCAGCGCTGCTGAATTTCCCTGATATTATTGACCCAAAACATGTACCTTCATCCCTGTACTTACAACTGCCAAATTTCAGAGGACATGAATGAGCATCCATTGGGAAATCCTCCAAGTGCATTGGGCATTCAGCTTGAACTGTAAGCCTAAAAGTCAAAATTCCACCATTTGTTTAAGTATATTGGTAAGTCAAGAAAAATCACTCGTCATTACTGTCAACAGACTCGATAGAGGTAGAGTCTTCATCACAGCATTTTATTAGGCTCATTAATATTTAAATAATCTTTTGTTCATTCATGTTTAGGTGATCCCTCAGAAGACATTGACATATACAAATTATTAGTATAAATGAAAATAATAATTAAAAATATATTTTAGCCATTTTAGTTTCTTAAGAAGTGAAGAAATTACATATTCATTTTGAAGGGCTCTTTTCTCATTAAGCTCATGATTAACACTTGAAATCTTAAGGACAAAAAATACTCTATCATTAAAAGAATGCTATTGTCTCCATTATCTCATCAACAAACATATAGTAAAATTGATCAAAGGATTCAATATTAGTTCAGAGGAGCTCCCTTCAACATATATGAATTCTGAATTAATACTGTATACTGCATATATATTCACAGTTATACACATAATTCTAGATATAAATACATACACAGATGCATTTCCTAGAAATAACTTTATCAAGTTTAGATTGTTGGATAAATTATAAACACAAATTACGAATGTTAAATATATATTTTTCTGTATCTACATGATTGCAACAAAGAGTAGTCATAGAAAATATGATATAATGCAAACTTTCAATTATTCCATTTCATGTAAAGACAAAGTGAATATAGCAGGTGCTAAATAAAATTTATAGAGAAATCTGTTATAATGAGCAAAACAAATATGACCACAATTCGTTATGGCTTAAATTCTAAGAGAATGTTTAAATAGAACCTTAGACAATATATGCCAAAGTTCTATGTGTCCTGTGCCTGCATTTTATTTAAACCTTAAAATTTTATTCATTGCCTTCGTTCATAGAAATGATCAACATACAAAGTCCACAGGGGCATTGCATCTGAATACATTGCAAGATCCAGAGAGAGAAACAGAGGCAGAAAGACTAACTAGCACTTCCATTTAGGCTATGAACAATTTAGTAATGAGTCCTCAAGAAATTTTTCTTTGAAGATCAGAAATAGCATAGGACTGTATTGTTGTCCCGTTTTAAATAACTTTCATAACCGAAATCTAGCACTTATGAAATAACAACACATCAAATAACTGGAATACGTGTTTCTGTCTATATATAACACTGATGTCAGATGTCTGTTTTAAATCTTTTATGAAACATTTTAGCTTTAGATTCCACATAATCTTACTAGATTTGTGATTTTTTTCTTATATAATACAAGTAACTTATTTTACAAAATTAATTCATGAATATGCTTAAGATGTAATAGGTTTTAGGATCAACAACTATTCTGCAAGAAAATTTTATTAAAGTTTAAATCATATAAACAATGCTATAGGATACTTTTTGAATTACAAAATGGCAATTTCATATGGTTCAATCTAGTACATGTTTATGGTATCCAATATACTTGTAAACCTTATTAAATAAAGCTTTCTCTCTGAATTTAAAATAGTTATTTTTCCTTTGGAGTAACTTCATAAGGAAAATTAAAATATTAAATTAGCCTGGGCATGGAGGCTCACGCCTGTAATCCCAACACTTTGGGATGCCGAGGTGGTTGGATCACTTAAGGCCAGGCATTCGGGGCCAGTCTGGCTAACATGGAGAAACACTGTCTCTACTAAAAATACAAAAATTAGCATGGCATTGTGACACATGCCTATAATATCAGCTATTTGGGAGGCTGAGACAGGAGAATCGCTACAACCTGGGAAGCGGAGGTTGAAGTGGGTCAAGATTGCACCACTGCACTCCAGCTTGGGCGATAGAGCAAGTCTCCGTCTCAATAAATGAATAAATGAATAAATAAATAAATAAAGTCTTACTTTGAAATAACAAAAATTTTGATGGGATATCTGATAAGATATTAAAACTGTATGTTGATACAAATAAAATTCAAGTCATATTACTAAAGCTGTACTTAATAAAAACATCATGTGAAGAATAACCAAAAACATCAATTCATAATAATAAAGGCAATTCTTAACATTTAAAGAACTAAGATGAGACTCAAACTCATAAATGCTATTTTATATAGTTTTTTTAAATCAAAACATTTGCAAAGCATATTATGGGTACTTCAATAATCTGGTAGAAAACACTCAACTTTTGCTAATACCTGGCAGCTAGATTGACTGGTTGTTTAATACACGAAAATTTCTTAGTATATAAATGCATCACATCAAATCTAAAAACATACCTCATTGTATACAGTAGAGTCCCATCATCCTGAATTCGAAGCAACTTATTTGGCATTGTCATATTATGAGCTACTGATTTTTTCCCATTGTGAAAAAAAGTATCTGGAGTCCAGATTTTGCTAGCCATTAAATTGTTCAGTCGAAGGATGTTCATGGGACCTTTAAATTTTAAACGTTCATCTTTCCATTTTTGTCGAAAGAAAACATCAATTGTATATTCCTGAAATAAAAAATATAATTTCTTTGAAAATAGTAAATGTTGTACACACAAGACACTATAAAATTCCAATAAAATAATATTCTAATTAATTTAAACAGAGAACGAGCTATATTGAAAGAAAAACATTTTTAATCAGAAAAATTACTCCTTTGTCTTATCAATACATGTTGCCACATACTATGGGATAAAGTATGTCTGTGTATACTATTAGCTATATATTCCTCTGAAAAGAAAAAATATCACTTTGGCCTCTTTTAGTTGAACAAGGTCTCAGTCAAACTGCTCCACTGCATCCTGTAGTTTAGAATTGCTTGGAGAGGGGATAAGCTTGGGCAGGGTCTGGTTGATTTATTTTAATAGCCTATTTCAAGAAAAAATGAGTAGGCAGCTTTCCCAGTAGCAAATAAATAAATAAACAACATTTTTAAAAATTAAAAAGAAAAAAAAACCCACTACACTTAAGCACATTGTCAGATCTGCATGAATCATCATCTCCTGTTGCCAAAGAAACTGTAAATTATCATATTTATTTTTTAATCCTAAAAAATGGTGAGAACATGATAATGTTAGCAAGACTGTCTTAGGAGATAATTTCAATAAAGTTTATTTATGAAATTAGTTGTAATACAAGCACTTTACAAGTTTTTAGAATACTTCAATTATAACTATCTTGCAGGGAAACTCCCTCATATTAAAATGTACTTTAAAATATTGTTACAGACCCACTAGTGATCAGGTCCTCTATTATTTTTCTCCAAATTTTAACTTAGGTGGAACTCTCTTTCTCTCTCTCTCTCCTTACCTCTGTCTCTATCTTTACCCTATCTTTCTTAAGGTAATGTATACATTTTAAATGAGATACACAATGCACGATTGTAAATACTATTTACAATCCACTGGATGTTAATTTTTTTGTCAATATATGTTTGTATAAACATGCTATAAATAATTAAAATGTTCAATTACACACCTGAGATTGGAAGTTCAGAAACTGTCCTTTGAGCACAAAACCATAGTCATTACATGTTTGAAAATAAACAATGCAGTGATGCCAATTTTACTAAATTAATGTTTGCAGAAAAGAACAGATTAAAAAGGCCATATACTTATAAAACAGAAAATCATTTGTACAAATCTGAATCAAATACATGAATCCCAGTGATCCCTCAAAACTTGAAACTGTGATGATACTAACAAGTGAAAATCCTAGGTAATGGCATGTGAGTAGGAAATGAACAGAGGTTCTGGGCTGTTAATCCTTAAAGGAATATTCCATAACCTTATCCACACTCACTATCATCTAGTTATCTTTTTTAATGTTTAACTCTAAACATTAAATGGAACTCTAAAATTAAAAAATAATGAACAAAGAGATGAGTCTTTGCACTCTAAGTTTCATGTAGTATTTTTTTTTTTAGCTGGGATTCCTCAAATACTAGCCTAACGTGACTACATATGATTCTTGCTTACTTTTCCAGGCAAAATTAATAAATTTTAAAACTTTTTATAAGACTTCAAATTCTATATTTCATTTCTGTAAGATGAGGGTATGTTTTATCTGTTTCAGAAGCTGTTGATATGACAGTCATTTCCTGGAGGTCAACCACACAGGAAATACTTAAAGTTTACAAACAGGAAGTTGCAGGTGATTTTTTTTTTACATTTTTAATGACATATTTTACTAATTTATTTTTGTTTTTCATAACTTCAACTTTTATTTTAGATATGGGGGCATATGTGCAGGTTTGTTTCATGAGTATATTGTGTGATGCTGAAGTCTGGGACACTGTCATCCAGAGAGTTAGCATATTACCCAATAATTAATTTTCCAACCCTTGTCCTCCTCCCTCTCTTCCTGCTCTAGTCCCCAGTGTCTATTGCTGTCATCTTTATGTCCATGAGTACCCAACGTTTAGCTCCCACTTAAAGTGAGAACATGCTGTATTTGGTTTTCTGTTACTGCATCGATTTACTTAGTATAATGGCTTCCAGCTGCATCCATGTTGCTGCAAAGCTATGATTTTGTTCTCTTTTAAGGCTTCCTAACATCCCATAATGTACATGAACCAAATTTTCTTTATCCAATCTGTCACTGATGGGCATCTAAATTAATTCCATGTCTTTGCTATCGTGAATAGTGCTGCAATGAACATATGCATGCATCTGTCTCTTTGGTAAAACGATTCATTTTCTTTTGAGATATATAACCAGTAATGGGATTGCTGGGTTGCATGGTGGGTCTGTTTCAAGTTCTTTGAGAAATCTCCAGACTGCTTTCAACAGTGGCTGAACTAATTTACATTCCCAGCAACAGTGTGTAAGTATTCACTTTAGTCTGCATCTGTTTGTTTGTTTTTTCTAACATTTTAATAATGGCCATTATGACTGATATAAGATAGTATCTCATTGTGGTTTTGATTTCCGTTTCTCTGATGATTGGTGATGTGAAGCATTTTTTCATCTGTTTGTTGGCTGCTTGTATGTCTTCTTTTGAGCAGTGTCTGTTCATGTCTTTTGCCCACTTTTTAATGAGGTTGTTTGCTTTTACTTGTAGAATTATTTAAGTTTCTTAAAAATTCTTTCCAGAATTATTATTCATCTTTGAGGGCTCACAGTGTCCCAAGGTGTGCCCTGCCAATCTATCTAACATAGTTTGAGTCCTTTTCTCCCACCCTCACCATGCAAACTCATGTTATGCTCTAGGCAACTGCAACAATCCCCACTCCTTGCCATTCCTCAAATAGAGCAAGTTCTCCACCTGCCTCAGACCCTTGAACACCTGCAAAAAAAACATAGCCAGCTCTCTTTGTATTTCTATAGGGCTCTTCATTCTTTCAACATCATCTGTTGCAATTATACATTTGCTTCTCTGCCTCCCAAACAGTTTATAAATCCTCAAGAAAGGAACCATGGCTTTCATTTGTGCTTATTTTCTTTTTGTTTCTCAGACATACACAAGAGTGTAAAGAATATTACAAACAACTTGTAACCATCACCTAGCAGAAATGTCATCACAAATATTATTGAAGCCCTTCCTCTTCTGTTTATCCCTTCTCAATCACAGTCCCCTTGTCCCCGAGGAAATAAGTATCTTAAGTTTAGTGTATACCATTCCCATACATGTACTTTCACATTTAGTGTGTGTGTGTGTACGTGTGTGTGTGTGTGTGTATATATATATATATATAGAGAGAGAGAGAGTCACATTATAAACATTGATATACATGTATATCATACCTTGTATATTGCCTTCTATATTTTTCTGACACTTGCATCTTTTAGCTACTTTGCTGAGATTTACTCATGGCAATATATCTAGCCCTCTGATTTATTTTCACTGCTTTATAGCATTGTATTGGAAGACAAACTTCACAATATCATCGTCATTTTTCCTTATCCTTTTTTTCTTATTTCTAACTTGTCACTGTCACAAGCAATATTGCTACAAATATTCTTGTTCAACACTTGTAATACAAAGGTATAAGAAGACTTACTCTAGACAAGAGGTCAGCAAAGTTTTTCCATTAAGGGTTAGTCAATAAACATTTTAGAATTTGTGGGCCATATGGTTAGTATCACAACTATCCAACTCTGCCACTGCAATGTGAAAGCAACCATAGATTGCATAAATGAATGAGCATGGCTATGTTCCAATAAAACTGTTTACAAATATAGGCAGCTGACAGCCTTTTTTCCCCACAGGCTTTAGTATGCTGACACTGCCCTAGACTAAATCTATAAGTAAGATTACTGGAATTTCATGTATGTGCATCTTCAAAATAACAAGACGTTTTTCAATTGAAATCCTAAGTGGTGTGCAAATTTACATTCTCACTAGAAGTAGATAAATGTTCTTCTTTATGTACAACTTAGTAGAGACAGAATATTTCATTTTAGACATGATTAGTGTGAGAGGGGTCATGGTGTAATCATGTGGATTTCTCTGTTAATTAGTAACAAATAATATATGTTCATGTTTGTTAAAAATTCTAGTTTTCTCCTCTATAAATTGTCTGTTCACTTAATCTACTCAGTTTCCTTTTAGGTTGTCTGTCATTTTCTTATAAAATTATGATAATTATTTATATAGTTTCTATACTAACACTTTCTTAAAGAATATACAACTTAACAAGAATCACACTAAAGATATCCAAAATATCATAAACATATTCCCATGTTTCTTCAATGGATATAAAAGCTCTGCCTTTTACATGAAGGCCTTAAATCCATCTTGTATTATTGTATATGATATGAGATCAAGGTCTAACTTTTTTTTCTAATAATAGAAAACTAGCTTTATCAGCATCATTTATTGACTGGTTCATTTTTTCCCTATACATACGCAATGGCATTTCTATAATATATACAGTATCCATATGGGTATGGATCTGTTTCTGATTTCTATTTTGTTTTTATTATGTACCTATCCATAGTTAAATTCCAAAGCCATTATTATAATAGTTGTATATAAGGTTTAATTAACAATATTCTGTTTATTGTCCAATTGAAGCTATTTTATAATTTCCATCATGGCTTTTCTTTTTCTTTACATAGAAAACATTTTTAACTGTGTTTTTATATTTCCAAATGTATTGGCTTCTTTCATTTATATTTCATCATTAATGTTTGATTTTACTGCAGTTATAATAAGATATTAGACACTATAAAATAATTTTTTGCAATTCATTGAACATTTAAGAGATTTTTTTGTTGTTGAACCTGACCATTTTCATCTTTTCATGATAATCCAGTTCATTTATGCCTATTGTGATTACTAATATTGGACATGTTTCCAGGCTGTATTGTTTTTAGCAGTGAATTAAAATTATAAGGATAGAAGAGAGAACATATTGGACTTTACATGATCAACCAATAAAAATAAAGGAAGAACTCTAGAAAATTAAAAGAAACAATAAAAGAACACACACTGAAGCACACACAAAGTATAAGGAAAAAAAAGTATCAAACTAAAAGAAAATGTAAGAAGTATATAGAAATCAACAATATCAAACATTACTAAAAGGTAATAACGGCTTAGAAGTAGAGAGTGTAGAAGGCAGAATGCAATGAGTTGAGGAGTGAACACAGGGTACAAGTGAGTAAAGAGTAGAGTTCTCTCCTCTGCTCCTGCATTTAAATGCCAGTAAAGGAAATCTAGTTTTATCAGTAAAACCTAGAGACTAGCTAATACAGGTTAGCTATTGTTGTATTAAAACAAACAAACAAACAAAAAAAAACCACACACACACACAAAGAAAATGCAGGAGCTTAAAATAACAACCATTTATTATTAGTTTAGAAGTCATGAAGCTGGAAGTTGGTTGTTCTCACCTGGGCTCAAGTTGACCTTAGCTGAGCTTGTTAATAGGTCTCTGCGTTAGGTAGCCATTGGCTGATCTAGGCTGTCACTGTGTAGGGCTGCTGGAGCAACTCAGCGCAGCAAGAACTGTCTCTTGTCCTGCCTCACAAACCACTGGGCTAACCCGGCTTTTCTTTCTCTTGACAATGGCAGAAGTACAAAAGAACAAACTCCAATGCACAAGCCCATTCCAAGCTAGTGCTTGGAATGTTTTAACAGCCCATTGGCTAAAGCAATTTACATAGTTAAATTTACATAGTTTTAACAGCCCATTGGCTAAAGTAATTTACATAGTTAAATTGATGGATAATTGGTATAGTAGGTAACCCCAACTCTCAGTGAGAGGACACTATAAAATGAGATGGGAAAACGTGGCTATAGGAAGGGGTAAAGAACTTGAGCCAGTATTTCATCATTGCAACCGAACACACTAGGCCTCTGTGAGAGGAAAGTAAAAGATGTTGGTGAATGAAAAAAGAGTTTGAGGTCATCTGAAATTTCAATGAAAGTCACATGAGTCTAATCTCAGGGAGGCAGGTTGGTTATAACTTAGTAAATATAACTATTATCAACTGTATTTACTTAAGAAAAGAGCGAGCCTTTAAGTGGAAGCAGGGTAATCAGCTTAGGACAACGGCTTACAAAGTAAAGTGTGTATATCCATTTGGGTGCAGGAAGAAAATATTAGAATCTCGATTTTTATGTATCACTTAAAATATAAAAAGTAAATGAAACTTTTATAAAAGATAATATATGGAACTATATAAACATTATTAAGAGTAAGAATGTAAATAAGTAAATTATGGTCATATTTATAAGGCATTCTATGGGAAGAGAAGGGGCAACAGGAAATGGGGGAGTGAATGCATTTGTTATCAGTGTACTGTGATTGTGTCTAGTTAGGTGAATTTACAATACTTACTTTTGATTAAATTAGCTCTAATGAAAATAGGCAATTGGCTTCAGAAGACTACTGATAAAACACCATGGAAGAAAGTAATAATTATACAAATGAAAGTGGAAAACAAGAAAAAGAAATACAACACTCTGTCTAATAGGAACTCTATAGGAGCCAGGTTAAAAAAATAGTAAACAAACAAACTCTAAAAAAACTCCAAAAAATATTTATAATTATCAGTGAGGCTATTTAAAATATGGGTTTACACCCACTGTTTATAGCAATAAATTTCGTCTTAAGCACATGCTGTAATTTAAAATACTGGTCAATGATAGCATCAGACCATTGCAAGTAATAAGTCATTTTAAAAACTAAAAATCCAGAACACAAGGACAAATATCAAAAGTTGATGGGTGGATTTTTAAATATGAGCATCATAATTCAGTAACCAATAGCCAATGACATACTTCTTAAAGTTGAATCTATAATAGTTGTAAAGGCAAGTATTAATGTGATATAAATTTAGAATCATATCTTTTAATTGCTACAACGTAATTTATTTAAGAAAAATATTAAAAACAATAAACTGCACTTAAACATTAATTACTAGAAATATAAACATTTTAAGTGGGAATAAAAATAAATGTATTTCTTTGATAAATATAATTACTCCTTAAAATAAATATTTATTTTTAAAAGTTCACTTTAGTCCATATTTCATATTTTTATATATTAGTGTAAAATATATGTATAGATATATACATAAATATAGCTGATTAACTAGTTTTTGTATGTTTTGCTTTCTAGATTAAAAAGACAGGGGAAGAATTCATTTCAATAACATAATATTCATTGCATAGCCACTAACTACAACAAGATTTCCGAATAAATTATTTTCATGTGATTCCCTTAAATGCTTATAAAATGCATACTCTAAGTATTTGAAAAGAATATTCTTGAAAAGTGCATTTAAAATTAACTTCAGATTTTTCATGAGTACATACTAACAGAGCTATTACTTGATTTGTGTTTTATAAGAAAATTACCAAAAAAAAATAAAAAACGGTCTAACTCCTTCATACAAACTTAAAGGCTTAGATCCATGAACTGAGATTCTAAAAGAAATTAATAATAAAAGGCTGAATTACACAATGCATTGGAGAATACACATACAACTAAAGTGCAAATTTAATAAGAAACAAACAAAAAACCACAAGGATAGATCAGCTTGCATGTATCCTATGGCTTATACACAGAAGTGAGACTGACTGTTGGGTGACACTAAAGAGTTGAAAAATCCGTACACTCCAAGATTTCAAAAATTTCTTACAGGAAATTTAATCAAATTTCCTACTCTCACAGATGGGATTATAGAAAAATTCAGTGAATTTCCTGTTTTCAAGTTTGTTAGTGACCGAACCCAGACAAAGATGCAGTTTCCAGTCAAATGTTTTTGCCACTACTAAAAATCTCCATTTATACAGTAAACTCCTTAAGTGTTATAGTCATAATTTGTCCTGGAAACAAAGAAATCACTTTCTATAAGCCATTGCACAGTTTATCATATAAACTTGATTTTAAGGACACATTAACTTAATGAAGGCACCATATTGTTTATTGCCTGACTACATTAATTATAAATCAATACTTGCAGCCAATTCCTGAAGAATCTTATCCACTCACTAAAACACAACTAAGTTGTAGGACTGCTCCTGGAGTGATTTCTCATTTACTTTGATTTTCTACATTTATTTAAAAATAGTAAAACTTATTACATTATACTCTTGTGGCTAATAAAGGCTAGTCTCTCTTGAGTAAATTCCAATCAGTGTGTTTCTTCTATAATGAAGAACATGTAGTCTATGAAGCAGATCTATAAACAATGTAAAAAATATCACCCTTGGAATATGCAAGAAAAATGAAGCTCAAATACTTTCAGTTGGTACTCAAAGGGGGCTAGACAACAAATTTAGCACAGTATTTGCATTGCAAAAAATTACAAAGAAAAATGAGAATCTTAAGAACAGATCAGCAAAGGGCCAATAAACCCAATTAGTACAAGCCTTATTATGTAAAGAAGTTCACACAAACGACAGTTGCAGAACAACATGCACTACTGCACATTCAAAACATAGTGGAGGTAAGATGTTTGGACATTCTTTTTGGAACCAGGGGCCAGGCAAATTTCACTAACAAATTAGAAAATGATACTAAAGATTCATATTCTAACAGAAAATAATTAAAATATATCTAATAAAAGTATTCAATATGATTAATAGTTATAGTAGACAGCGATCTACTTTGATATAATATGTGTCATTTAAAATTCATAACAACTTTATTGCATATGCAAAATTATCCCAATTTCACAAGTGGGAAATACTTCAAAAGCAATATTTACTTAAAAAAAAGACAGAGAGGAAAAATTTGGTCTCAAATTCTGTGTTTCTAAACACCATGGTCTTTTCATTATACCATACATAAAACAACACTTGAAGGCAGAATGTCAGAATAAAATTTTCTTCTTTCATAGATCAATAAATGGACATTACTCATGGCTTATGAGAAGTTACAGGAAGAACTAAGTTATAGGGCTGAGACTGGAGTTTTGGAATCTCTGAAAAGGATATTTTCTTCAAAGCCTGATGTTGGAAAAACTGAATAGCCATATGCACTATAATTAAATTGGACATCTATCTTATCCCATACACAAAAAATCAACTCAAGGCAGACTAAAGACCTAAATGTAAGACCTGAAACTAATAAAACTCCTAGAAGAGAAGATAGGCTCTTTGACATTGATCTTGGCATTGAGTGTTTTGAACATCACTCCAAAAGCTCAGGCAGCAAATGCAAAAATAAACAAGTGAGCATACATCAAACTAGAAATCTTCTGTACAGCAAAGGAAACAATCAACAAAGTATAAAGGTAGTCTTATGGATTGGGAGAAAATACTTGCAGATTACAAATTTGATAAGACGTTAATATCCAAAATACATAAGGAATTCACACAACTGAATAGTTAAAGAACAACCTAAGGGCAAAGAATCTGAATCAACAGTTCTCCAGTAAAAACACAAAAATGGTCAATAATTATATAAAGAGGTGCTCAACATCACTAATCATCAAATAATTACAAATTAAAATCAGTATCACCTCACACCTGTTAGGACGGTTATTATCAAAAAGACAAGAGATAACAAGTGTTGGCCAGGGTGTAGATAAAAGGGAATCTGTGTACACTGTTGGTGGGGATGTAAATTGGTGCATCCATTAGGAAAAACAATATTGATATTCCTCAAAATGTTAAAAGTAGAATTGCTATATGGCCCAGGAATCTCTCTGTTAGGTATATACCCAAGAGAAATGAAATCATGACCTTTAAAGATATTGGCATTCACATGCTTATTGTAGCATTATTCACAATACCCAATATACAAAAACAATCTAAGTGTCCGTCAATGTATGAATAAATTATTTAAATATGGTATACATGTACAATGAAATTCTATTCAGTTTTAGAGAAGGAGACCCCGTCATTTGCAACAATATAGATAAACATGGAGGGCATTATACTAAGTAGGATAAGTCAGACACAGATGGAAAATAGTGCATGATCTCATTTATACATGGAAAAAGGGAAGGGAAAAAGGTAGGTTGGTTGGTTGAATACATAGAATAAAATGATAGCAGTTACTGGGGTGGGATGTGAACAGGGAAAAAAAATAGGGAGGTGTCAATCAAAGGGTATAAAGCTTAGATACATAGGACGAATGTCTACAGATCTAAGGTAAAACATAAGGACTATAATTATTGTATACTGGAAATGTAAGTGCTCTTACTGTAAAAAAAAAAAAAAAAAAGGAAACTATGCAAGAGGATAGATATGTTAATTTTACTTGACTGTAGTAGCCACTTACTATTATAAGTGCATTGAAATATAATGTTGTACATCTTAAATGTGCATAATAAAAAATCTTCTTTGCACAATTAAAACTAACTGAAACACAATATCAAATAATAATAGTGATACATATTAAGTAAGAAGAAATAGATGTTAAAAGCACGAGTTCTCAAGTCAGATAGATCAGGGTACCTGACTTTAAGCAGGTTGGCTAGCCTTTCTTTATATCAGTTGACTTATCTGTAAAATGGTAAGAAAAATAGAACTTACTTCCTAGGACTCTTGTAAGGATTAAGTGAGATAATATTTGCAAAGTTCTCAGAAAATGGTTTGGACACCAAGGAAGATATTCTGGCATAAATCATCTTCCAAAGATCCTTCTCCCTCTCCCCATACTCAACAAAAAGGTGGCCAGACAAGGTAGAGACACCCAGTAATTAAAGGTCATAAAGTTCCAGAGGTGGGGGCCACACAGGATACCACAGAGAATGCCACTGGAGAAGAAGCCACCTGTGTTTTTGGTGACTGCAATAAGGAGTTCACTGAGAAGATAGCACAAGTATGCTCCATGGGAGACCCAGTATTCATCTACCAACCATACAAATAGCATATATTGCTAACAGAGAACTACAATAGAACCAGTTCAGTAAAAAGGTATATTCACCTTTTACTACTCTCCTTTACCCTTGCAACAACTTTGAAAAACACAGAAAAAGAAGAGGAAGAGTGGATCTTGGCCTGTCCCCACAGTACATCCCTTACCTGTGAAAAAGGCATGGAAAAGGAGAGAACATCTAGATGGCCTAAGAGACTGATGCTGAAATTAGTTTGGACTGGACTCGTTAAGCTATAGTATGCATTGAAGCATTGCCGTAATGTGAGGAAGGGAGTTTGAAAGAATAAAATCTTGCTGATTTCAGTCTCCTGAATCTCTAAAGCCCTTAGGATGAAGTACAAACACTCTCACAGCCTCCAAGGCCCTGCACGATCTCTTCCTCTCTACCCCTCTAGCCTTGCCTACAATAATCCCCCACCACATCCACACACCCACACCCCAACACACGTACCCCTCTATGCTGCCACAATTATGACATAAGTACGTGTCAGGCCTCTGATTTATCATGCTGCATTTTACTATGCAAACTCACTAACCTCTGTTGATCAGTCTTCTCTATCCTCCCCCTACATCTAGACAACTTTCATTCCACACTGAGAACTAGGATCGTGACGTCGTGACCACCTTCTTCAATGCTGTGTCACCAGCATCTAAACAACTACTTGGAACATAGGAAATAAACAATACTTTGCCTATGAATAAATGAATAAGGAGAGTCATTGTAAATTTAATGTAGTATGAAGGATACTGAGCCATAAGGTTTCTGATGAAACATAAGAAGAAAGGCATCATTAGCAGAGGCAGATGGTAGAAAAGCTCTCAGATGTCTTATGGCAACAATCTGCAAACAACAAGCTAATCCTTAAATTCACAGGTGTCCAGTTACTTTCGTTCGTGTGTTTGCATGTGTGCATCTAGGTAACTATATTAAACTAATCACCAATATACTTTATAATTATATAAATAGTTATATTTTATAGAATAGCTGCATTTTAACTATAATTGTTATTTTAAAATATTAATAGTTACCTTTTACAGAACGTATATAGTATAATAGCAATATTTTAAAGAAAGTCAACACATACCAAAAAAGCCATGCAATTATAAGTTGTCTGGTAACGGAAAGCATCATGTTTTAAAGGATCATTTGGGCATATCTCTATAACTTCTTGGGGGGTGATTATGATCTTCTTAGTCTTTATGGCCTTTATGGTCTGGCTCGAAATACTTTTCTAGCCTCATCTCTCCCAAAATTCCTAAGAGCATTCTAGGCTCAAGTTATACTGAACTTTCACATTTTACTAAACTCAACAAGCTCTTTCAATTTGTGCTAAAACACTCTTTTCCATTGTGTAGCTAGTCAATCTTTATGTGTTCTTCTTAGCTATCTTTTTTTCCCTAAGATCCGTACCAAACTCTATATCTACCACCCACATCCCCTCTGATAAGACATTAATCCATAAATACTTCAATGAAAGCATTATTGTACCGTTGTAAAATGAACTATTTTCCTTAGCTGTCCTCCAATATCCTGTGAGCAATTTGAGGGCTACACTTACATATTTCAGTTCCTACCATGGTGAGAAGCACTGAGTGTATACTTAGGAAATCTTGTTGAAATGTACAGACACAAGTTATGCCTTCTAGTATCTCAGACTGCCATAAAAAATAAAAATAAAAAAAGTCAGGAAGATTTTCATAAGCCTATGTACAATGTCATTTAAAAAATACTATGAACGCCATGTGGTGGAGCACAGGGATAAAGAGGACTGACGACTTGGAATAACCTAGAAAGAAATCAGAAAACAGATGAAATTTGAACTTAGTTTTGACTAAATAAAATACCTCCAGTTGGCAAAGGAGGAGGTAAGCATAACAAGAACAGGAAAAAAACATGTGCATGGCCAGAGAGTTGTTAAATATAATGACATGTTCAGGGAACAGTGAGAAGTTCAATGCCATCTTTAAAAATAAAAGCCTCACTGATAGTTATAATGCCGTACAGCTACTGCCCTCCGTCTTGCCTCCTCTCTTCAACCACGCTGCTTAAAAATGTTACCTCCACTCTTTCTCCATTTCCTCACCTCCCACTTGCCTCCACCCACCGCAATCTGGTTGCTTTTACCACAATCAGCAAATACTTCTGTTTTTAATCTAATGACATATTTAAAAACCTTTTCTTGGTTTTACCACAATAGATGATACAATGTTCGCTCCCTACTTTTGTAATGCTCTCTTGTACTGGTATTCTTAAAGTCACATTTTCCTGGTACTCTGAGAAACCATTGCTAAAATCCTCATCATGGGATGTGAGACCTTCGATGCCTGTCAGCTATCTACATGTACTGATATCCCCTAGAAAATATACAGTAGTAGGACCAATAGATAATATTTATTATTCTTAATCTAGGCATACAAGTTCTTTGTGGCTTTCCCAAAGACAGTCTCGAAACTTGAAACCTAGGACAAAAAACACACAACCCCAGAAATTTTTACTTAAAAAAATCACTTCATGTTCAGAAATCACAGTTATTATTTATTTATTTTTTCTTTTGTCAACATTTATTTTTGGTTCAGAGGGTATCTGTGCAGGTTTGTTACACGACTAGCTTGCATGTTGCTGTGGTATGATGTACAAATTATTTTGCCACCCGGGTAGTGAGCATAGTATCCATAGGTAGTTTTTCAACCCTCCCCCTCCCTCTCCCTCAAATAAGCTTCAGTGTCCATTGTTCCTATCTTTGTGTGTACGTGTACTTGATGTTTAGCTCCCACTTACAAGTGAAAACATATCATATTTGGTTTTCTGTTCCTCTATTAATTTGTTTAGGAAAATGACCTCCAACTGCATCCATGTTACTGCAAAGGACATAATTTCATTATTTTTATGGCTGCATAGTTATCCAAGGTGTATATAGACCATATTTTCTTTATGCAGTCCACCACTGATGAGCATCTAGGTTGATTCCATATATTTGCTATTGTGAATAGTGCTGCAATGAACATACAAGTGCATATGTCTTTTTGGTAGAACAACTGATATTCTGCTAAAAAGTAGAATAGTAATAAGCATATAGTATATAGTAATAAGCTTGCTGGGTCATATAGTAGTTCTGCTTTAAGTTCTTTCTGAAATCTGCAAACTGCTTTCCACAGCAACTAACCTAATTTACATTCCCACCAGCAGTGTATAAGCACTCCCTTTTCTCCGCAACTCTGCCAACATGTTATTATTTTTACTTTTTATGATTGCCATCTGACTGAGGTGAGATGGTCCCTCATTGTGGTTTTGATTTGCATTTCTCTAATGATTAATGATGCTGAACATTTTTCATATGCTTGTTGCCTACATGTGTGTCATTTTAAGAAATGTCCTTTCATGCCCTTTTTCCATTTTTTAATGGGAATGTTTGTTTTTCACTTAAGTTCTTTATAGTTCTGGATATTAGACCTTTGTCGGATGTATAGTTCAAAAATAATTTCTCCTATTCTGTAGGTTGTCTGTTTTCTCTGTTAATAGTGCCTTTTCCCATGAAGAAGCTTTTTAGTTTAGTTAGGTCCCAGTCGTCTATTTTTGTTTTTGTTATAATTGCTTTTAGGGACTACAACATGAAATTGTTGTCAAGGCCTAGGTTCAGAATGGCATTTCCTAAGTTTTCTTCTAGGATTCTTACAGTTTTGAGTATTACATTTAAGTCTTTAATCCATCTTGAGTTGATTTTTGTATATTGTGAAAAGAAGGGTCCAGTTTGAATCTTCTGCATATGGCTAGCCAGTTATCCTAGCACCATTTATTGAATAAGGAGTCCTTTCCCCATTGCTTGTTTTTGTTGACTTTGTCAAAGATCAGCTAGCTGTAAGTGTGTGGCTTTATTTCTGGGTTCTTTAGACTGTTCCATTGATCTACATGTTTTTGTACCAGTACCATGCTGTTTTGGTTACTGTAGCCTTGTAGGATAGTTTGAATCTGGGTAATGTGATGCTCCAGCTTTGTTCTTTTGCTTAGGTTTGCTTTGGCTATTCAGGCTCTTTCTTTGGCTCCCTGTGAATTTTGAAATATTTGAATTTGTTTTCTAATTATATTAAAAATGATATTGATAGTTTGATAGGAATAAATCTTATTTAGTTTTTACAAAAGAATAGGGAGAATGGTAGGGAATACTACTTTGTGACCTTAGAAAACCAAGAGAGCTATGACTGGATGCACTAAGTTCCTACAACCCTCCTTCTCCAAGAAAGGTAATGAATGGAGTCAAACTACTTTTATCTGTGCCCTTCTGGAACTGTTTCCCCACCCCGTAGGTGATGTTTTACTGTACACAAAATACATGGGTTCATACAGTTACCCAGTTACCAAATAAGCCATCTCACCTTAACTCTACAGAATCCCATTTCGGCAGAGGGCTGTAGCACAGATATCTGTCGAGAGCACAGCACTGCATCTGATAAGGAATAAGACAGTGGTCTCTGCCTTTGTTTGTTTTTTTTTTTTTGGATCAAAGCACAGCCTAGCTCAGAAAATGGAAAGCAGTTTGAGCCTAGCTCAGAAAATTTTGACAGATACCCACAGTTGCTCCTTCTCAGTCTCCTCTTCCATTTATTGTCCACTTTCTGTCCTTCAAATATTGGTGTTCTAGAGTTTCTGTGAAAGTAAGATGGCCACTTCACTCTAATCTCTTTCCTTGTAAAATTTTATGTATGTCTATTTTCAACCACCATTATATGGCCCCCAAGTTATCTATACTCCAAGCTTCTCTGTTGGGCTCCAGATCTATGCCTGTTACCTAGACATATCCAATTAAAGTTTCAAACTCAACATGTGTAAAACATAAATGTTCATCCCCAGCAACAAAACAAAAACAAACAAAACTTCTCCTACTGTGTTCCATATCCCAATTCCTCAAGATGTCATTCTATACTTCTTCCACCCCTTCATCCAACAGATCAACAATTCTACCGCACAAATAACTTTTGATTCTTTTCAATGCTCTCCATCTTCAGTTCCACTGCCCTGGGCCAATTCACATTAATCTCTTGCCTGTAATAAAACAGCTTTCTAACTAGTCTTCCTTTTCCCAATCCTTTAATATAAATTATTGAACCATAGAACTCTTACTCTGCCACATACCCTCTACCTTCCTCCACTTCTTCATCAGTCTTATAATAGATTCGTGCTTCCTTTAGCATAAAGTCGAATACCTTGTCATGTTAAAATACAGACTTTCATGTTCTACAAATAGTAAATGTTAGTCTATAGATCATAGGAAGATCCCAGGAAACAACTCTTTTAAAAAATAATTCAGATGGTTACAATCCAAGTACCTGTAAATCACATTTTGGGGAATATTATTATAAATTCTAGGAGGGTGCTGAAAAATATTTGATGAATGAACGAATGTTTCCAGTGTCTATTTTCTAACGTTCCAAAATGTCAATAACCTTACAGCAACCAGCTTCTACATGCTGACTTTAAAGGGAGTAAACATTATTAATTTACTTTTGATACAAAGGGTTTGCCATGTTCATCACAGGTTTTCTTAATGAACTACATTTACAAATGACAACCTCTGATAAAGAGTTAACAGATTAAGTTCAGTGTCAATTTTGACCAGATATTAAATCTCACAACTCTCTAAACTTCCTTGATGTTAACTACTGAACTATATAATATCCCAGTACCTTCTGGAGATTCTAAGAGATAATGCACTCTGTGTTTTTATAGAGAAGAAAAGTATTATCTGGAAAAATCAACATAATCAATAAACCAAGATCATATTTACCACACTGCCTGCTTCTTAGCCTAATGGTTAACTGTATCAGGTATCTCAAGATTACTTCAAAGTTTTCATTGTCCAAGCTCTAACCCTAACACTTCACAATAGACAACCATTTGAACGGAGGTTCTTAGTCTAGGTTTAGGTTAAATAATTGGTAATCATAACACTTATACCATTAGAATATGCACACACAGTGAAAATGTTTACTAATATAAGAAAAGACATCCTATAGAAACCAAGGAAAAAGGGAAAAACACAGTACAGTAAATTAGAAAGTGCTAAAATGCCTACTACAACCTTGGTCAATTGCCAGCTACTAGTACATTTCAAAAATTAATTACCTCCTTATGAATTTCAAAATACTGAAATAAAATATTTTTAACTTGGTTGCAGAAACTGTAAGTATAATCTTTAATTATAATTTAGATCTACAACATTTTTGGGACAATTACACTAGCTAATGATTCCAAGAAAGCAATGTGTGTGTGTGTGTGTGTGTGTGTGTGTGTGTGTGTGTGTCTGCATATTTTTTTGGTTCTTAATTCTTTTTGCTATGCTGTTTTTTTTTTCTCTCAGGCTAATGTCATAACAAATCTACATCACTGACCTGAATAAAAGAAATTAGGAATTTAGGTTTTGCTACTGACTATGTTCACTGATTAGAAATAAAAGTGTATATGCTAAGCTACTAAAAGTAAAACTAAATTTGTTTTTTACTTTTGTTCTTCATTAACAAATTGTTTATGTAAGATATTCATTAGATAGCTCCACATCCACTTTGACTTGTAGGTAATACTATGTCTACGTTTTCCCTTCCCATCATAACATTCTTTTTTATTTAGAGTGTCACAGCCACGTCTCATTGCTCAAGCTATTGCTCCATCCATACTAAACATAAATTCAAACTTTGCCTCCTTACTTATCTTGATTTCCAGTAAAAATAATATCAACATGGAAATCATTCATTTTGATCATCATGAAGACCAAATTGTTTCTCTCCATAAAATGTATATATGTTTTTTTAGTTGAGCACCATCTTCCCTAATAGACTTACAATGTGAGTAAAAAGATGTATTTGTATGTGTCTCTGTTACTTGTGTCTATAGGTTATTCAACTTTAATTTTTCCCAGCTGCATCTTTCTTCTCTAGATTTGGACAAATATCAATAATACCTGTTGAGTGATCAAACTATCTCCTGGTCCTCAATTAACATCTTCCCTGTATTACACATTATTCATATTTCAGCTATCTGTGTTTTGCCTCTCAACTCTAAATCCACCCTTCTTTCATTTCCTTTGTGATACCTGATGGATCCTATAAATACTGCTCCTCTGCCAGCTCACACAATGTCAGGCTTTGTCAATAGAGGGTGCTGGAGGGACGCTCCAATGTAGTCAAAAGAGAAGGGCGCTTTTCTTTCTTGGTCTCTTTCTGGGTCACGTGCATTGTCATTTTTTTGGCACAGCTTCAAAGGACTGACATGCTGTGAGTTTTCAGCCCATGCAGCATATTTCTGTAGACCAGCTTCAGCATATACCATCACATGTTTCTTCACCACCAGTAGCTGCATGTTCCTGTAGCAGCAGCACCCCTCCAGTGAGGTCAGAATTCACAGATCTTAGGGGGAAAGGGTGCTCTTTCAAGTCCTCAGTTTCTTCCTGATTCTGGAAGTGGTGACACTGCAACCCTAGAAGTAGATGTTCTGTCTGCGTTTGTTAATTCTGTATTGCTTGGAATCTTCTTTTATCCATGTTTTAAAACGAATTTAACTGTCTTTTATTAGTTAATAATTCTTTATATCAGATTTTCCCTATGATGTTCTATGACTGGACTGTGTTTACATAGTATGCTCCCATTTGGTAGGTTTTTGATTAACTAGACTTCCTCTAAAACAACTGTTGGCAAGCCCGACTAAATGAGGTAAATAAAGACAGAAATAAAGTAGGAAATCTGACAAGAGCAGAGCAATGTCTTAGAAATTTTTTAGGCTAGATGCATTAAGGGAAATGTATCACTAGAGAAAATGTCTAGGGCCTTCAAGATTTTCAAAAACGTACTAAGATGCTGAATATGCATTCCATTTTTGAGAATACATCTATATTTGGGTGTGCATACACACACTTACACACACATGTATTCTGAAATATAAAAAGAAAACTAAAAAATCAAAGTAAGTGATTTTTTATTTAAATGTTATCAACTGAAATTCCACTCAATGCAACCTATATTGGTAGTGTGAGTATATTTTAATGTTTATTATAACTTGTGGTAGAATCCCCCCAAATAAGAAAGCATATCTTGAGTCTGCTAAAAAATTTTAAAGTTCTCGGGTTCAATTTACTGATGAAACACAACTGCTTTTAGTTCATTTCAGAAATAAAGGAGCTAAATATGTTCCATTGCTAATAACTATATACCTAACATCAACTACCAATTTTCTAAATATGTTAGCGATCCAAAGAATAGTCACAACAAGGAGAGGTAGAGAATTAATCTAATCCATTATCGCCACTGGAAAACAAATGACTTTGTATATTTTGGCATACAAGTATGATGTGAGTTTGTGTAAAATCCCCAAATATCAAACATATCTTGCTAGAAACAGACATGTTTGCATGTATGTATGTATATATGTATATATATAGAGAGAGAGAGATGTTTTAGCTAAAATAATTCACTTTCCAAAAAAATAAAGCTAAAATTTCAATGCAGTAACTGCTACTACTGAAATTTACAACATGAAAAAAATCTACAATATTGAAAATGTACTGATATTTGGGAGTCATATCATTTGTCTTTCTGCTTTGGCTGATAATAAGACACAAATTAACCAGATGCAAGAGTCACAATTTATATAATATGCTAATTTCTCAATGTAGTACTTAACAAAATTCTGACTCTACTTAATTTTTGATAGAAGTTAGGTATTTATTTGCACTGTGTCTCTCTAATATTTGGGAACATTTAAGACAATCTGCACTAAGACAAAGAGTATTTACTAGGACAAAATTATATTTATAGCCAAACAATAACATTTGGAATGCACACTCTTACTAAAAATAAATAGTCTTTGTCATCATTATAAGGATATGTCCACTTAAATTGACCCATGGAAAGAGGCAGATTAATATTTCAGGTCAAAATATACAATAATGCAAGGGGAAAAGGAGGGTTTACTGAAGAATAGGATTTTTTCCTCTTGTACCAGAATCGTACCTAAGACCCAGAATTGAAGGAGAAAAATAAAAGCACTTAAATCATGACATTCCCATTTTAAAGAATTTTAATGGATTGCCAACATTTAGTATCAACCACCTCCCCAAAGGTGGGGATCACCCCTCAACATGTTCAGCCACCCAGGTCAATATAAGAAAAGGTCTCTGAGGTCAGCGATGTGGCTCTGATGGAATAAACAGCACATTTTTTGCCATAAAAGTGAAATTTAGGTTCCCTAATGGAAACCTAGGGAGCTCCTGATAAATTAGCTGGTAATGTTTATGAAAGCTTGCAAAAATGGAATACTTTTTGTTTTGTTAGTTTATCCAGGTAGAAAATGTCCAAACTTGTCAATTTTCCCCCTGAGTTATCAGAGAAAGGGAAGAATTTGAGGAGAAATGACACAGTGGGGAATACTGGGCAAAAAGGGACAAGGGCTTCTCGGTGTCTGGGTCATAAGGAAGATGAATGTCTAAAGAATCATGAAGTCCTAGAGGGAAGGATGCCTGAGGGGTGAATGAGCCACAGATTTGGCAGGGAGGTAGCAGGGGACAAGAGACATGCACATCAAGGGAATATAAAGTAAAGCAAATGTCAGTTGACATGCTGGAATCTGACAAGTTATTATGAATGAAAAACTCTTTCATCAAAAATGTCTATTGCAGAGCACTATAGTTAGCAGTAAAAGTGAAGGACTTATCATTAAATTTTTAATGCTTCATCAATAATTCATCTTTGGCGATTCTAGACCATCAGTACCTAACACATCAAACCAATTTTCCTCGCTTACCTATCTTATCTTATTGTATTTTAATTGATTGGAGACAGGGTCTCATTCTGTCATGCAGTGGCACGATCACAGCTCACTGCAACTTCGACCTCCTGGGCTCAAGCGATCCTCCCACATCAGCCTTCTGACCACAGGCATGTGCCATCACACCCTGCTATTTTTTATATTTTTTGGTAAACATGGGGTTTCTCTATGTTGCTCAAGCTAATTTCAAACTCCTGGGATCAAGCAGTCCTCCCACCTCGGCCTTCCAAAGTGCTGCAATTACAGTTGTGAGCCACCACACCAGGCCTGTCTCATTTTAAAGAAAAAACAAAATAACACCAGTTCCATAGAATCCAAGAGTACCAACATTCTAATTTTTTAGGTTGATTTATGTATACCTACTATGTGTGCAGATTATATGTATGGTATGTATGTAGATAGCTAACGAGGCAATCACTTTGCTCAATACCAATCAGAGGGTTTTGTTGTTGTTGTTGTTTTTAAATGTGTAACACTGACCATGACCTCATTCTGTAAGAAGTCTTTATCTATGAAACTATATTCACTTTCCTTATGGAAGTTCACAATTCTGCCTTAATCCTCCTAGAAAATTTTTCTTCTTAATACAATTAATTTTATTTAAATAATTGTTTATCACACTGTAGTTAGGTAGACATGTTTTGAAAATGATATAAAATACACAGGACTAATCCAAACACTGAAGTTGGAAATGGAAACCACAGATCTAAACATCTTTAACTATCCATGTGTTTGGGTAGACTAAATAGACATGAGACATATACATAATTCTGTAACACTAAAAATGCTACTTTATTTGAAATTACCCCCACTCCCCATTATGTGAAGTAAAAATACTATTTAATGAAAAACTCACCATATCTGTATCTGAGACAGGGCCAAAACTGGTCACGTAGATGTTAGTGAAGACTTCAGTAATACTGTCTGATATGAGAAAAGAGATTGAATATAGATATTATATAATAAGAGCCACAGGAGAGAGAAGGGTTTGAGTACACGGTATGGTTTGAAAGCTGTATCATAAATTTGGGATTACTGGGTTTTACTTTCTTATCAACTTTCGCAACCATAATGACTATAATGCTCAGTTATTTCATTGGTTTTCACCATCCTAACTGCAAAATGTATAGAAGTATTATGACATTCTTACTTGGAAACCATACCTGATTAGCACATCCTCATTTATATTGCTCAAAATGAATAGTTTCTTAGGAAACATCATAAGTGAAACAGTTTACAATAAATATATTACCAGTACTAAAAATAAAGTATGGTATTGTTTGATATAATCGTAAATTTGATGTTTCAACTAAACATTTCAGTATCTCATGATGGTAAAGATTCAATTTACAGATTGTAAATCAGTACATCTTCTCCATACAGCACAAAACAGCTTGGTAATTATAAATAAACATAATTCCAATTAATATAAAAAGCTTTATCATTCAGTGACATAAAAATTTAAAAAATAACAGATTACTTTCAAACAAGCTTGCTTTTAAATGTATTTAAGAATGTCTGAAATGCTAAGACTGAACTAAATTGGATTCTAAAATTATGTAACATCATAACTGTAATACAATTAACTGGAGTGCTCTATTAACTAGGTAATTTAGATCAAAATTTTAAATAAGCCAAATGGTGATGGGGAAAAGGTCAAAGAAAAGATCGAAAAACAAAAATCTTTTCACTGCTCTTGTAGTAGGAAAAAAAACATATCATTAATGTTTATCATCATGAGCGAAATGTCTTATTCATTAGCTGTCAGATTTATAATTCTACGTAAACAATAACAAGAATTGTTTTTCGTATTATACTAGACATTAATTTACAACCATCAAAGAGACTAAACTATGTCTGGGATTTTGTATCCATTAAGGCAAGAATAAAAAATAGAAAGGCTATTGATAAAACAGGGTATACTTTGAATGCCTACTACATAACAGGTACTCTTTAAAGCACCTGAAATATCATAATCTGAATGTCAAACGTATGTGGTAGATTCTCTGTTATCTCTATGCATGTGTACAACGATTCAAAGAAAGGTAAGCAAACTTGCCAAAGACCCACAGCTAGCAGAGTAGATAGAGAAATGATTTATAACCCAAGCAATCTAGTTTCTGAGTACTCAAGCTAAATCAAAGCGTCATACCATAGTCAATGATAAACTTAAAACTAACAGTAGTTTCTTATTAAACGCATGTTTCTATTCACCAGAATACTCCGTGCCAAAGGCATAGTTATAGTGCTCCAAATAAATATGTTCATTAAACTTTGTTGTATACACTATTTCATCCCTAAAACTGTATTTTTGAAGTTCTATTGTAAAAGCATTTGAAAATAAATTTATGAAATAATTTCAGATGCCACCTACCCCAAAGACCAGCTCAGGAGCAGCTTTCTGGGTATAAAAAGTCCCATAGGATCCTGAGTTCAGAAGAGTCCCATGCGTAATTTAATGGTCTATCTGCACTTTCTTTAAAAATCTTAATTATTTTTTAAACAAAGCGTCCTGTATTTTCATTTTGGACTGGGCATCACAAATTATGTAGCTGGCCCTGTTCTTGAATTTATATATACTAGAAAGCAATCGTGGAAATGAGAACCATCATTTTGTTTTCCTTTTACCCACACCAAATTAGTCACACTATTACATTTATTCAATTAGTAACTAGATAAACCTTTGTAATAGCTGTTGACCTAAAATGTTCCAGAGAAGAGAAATTAAAATGTGAAGGTGAGCTTTTACTCTAAGAGAAGAAAGTGAAATGATCCTTAGTTTAAGTAGTAGAGTCCAAGAAATTACAAAAATGTGTGAATGTATTGATGCTAATGATATGAATAATATTCACTATATGCCAAATGGCAAGTAAAGGGTAAAGGGGTATCAGTACCTAGTGGCTATAAAGAGGTGTCAGCTAAGAACTGACATGAAAAATAAGGTTAGTCTCAAAACTCTAAGCAGCAAGAGAAACACCTAAGACTCAGAACATAGATATAAAAAGTTATTTTTAGAAAAAGAAATGGTTTCATGGATTACTGACTTCATAAGCATAGCTAAATAATGTATGCATTGGGGAGATATTGTCCTGCTATGGAAGTTCAGAAAAAGGAAAATCAGCAAGCCAAACACTGACGATGAACATCCAATAGTGTCTAAGGGAAAGGTATTCTTAGCAATGAGTTTTCTTTTTTTTTAATTTAGATTTCAATATGGATGGATGCACAACCAACATGGGTTAATGAAATATTTTAGTGTAATGAGTATAGATATTCAATATATCTAACACAATCTTCTAGAATTCTATGATCAAAACTCAATCTTTGATTATATTTTAGCTTTCCATAGACAAGGAAAGGGAAGTGAACAAAGGAAAAAGGAAAAGAAAGGAATGGAGGGGAAAGGAGGCTAGGGAGATTATATGAATGTAGGCTATTTCCTGTAGAATACAGGTTATTCTAATCTTGTGACTCTGATTTGTCAAGACATTTTATAGTATCATCTGCTTATGTTTGTTTTCCCATGTGGATTTGGAACAGGGTGGATTTGTGCTATTAATGCCTGTTACGATATTCTGATCCATTGAAAAGATGTATGTTACAGAGTAAACAAGTGAATTTATAGTCTGGTGGCAACCTGAGTCTCTGTGTATTTTAGGTACCATGATTCACTCTTCAGCCTTGATCACTATTTCTGTTTGTTTGTTTTTGTTTTTTAGACGGAGTTTCGCTCTTGTTGCTCAGGCTGGAGTGGATTGGTGTGATCTCAGCTGACTACAACCTCTGCCTCCAGGGTTCAAGTGATTCTTCTGCCTCGGCCTCCCAAGTAGCTGGGACCACAGGCGCTCACCACCACGCCCGGCTAGTTTTTGTATTTGTAGTAGAGACGGGGTTTCACCATGTTGGCCAGGCTAGTCTCAAACACCTGACCTCAGGTGATCCACACTCCTGGGCCCCCCAAAGCAGTAGGATTACAGGCATGTGCCACCGTGCCTGGCCCTGATCACTCTTAGTTGACACACCAAGATCTGTTCTGACTCAGAGCCTTCAAAATGGCTATTATCTCTCATTTTCTCTTTGGTTAATTGTTACTCTTCATTTAAGTCTCAGTTTAAATGCTCTCTCTTCAGAGTAGGAGTTCATAATCCCCTATAAAGCCCTCTTCTCTCATTTTTGCTCTCTGACACTTTCTTTTTATGGGAACTTTCAACCTTGCTGTTCTTTTAATGCCTTAAGATATCCTTCTTCCTTTTAGTTTTGTGTTTGGTCTGTCTCCCCATCCAAGATTTAAGCTCCACAAAGAAGGAGACTGCACCATTTCTGTTCACTATTATGTCACGAGTGCTTACTACAATGTATATCACATGTTACGTGTTGTATGTTTGAACAAATTATTTCTCATTTTAATTAATGTAGAACATCAATCTTTTTCCAAAATATTTCATCAACGTTAAAAGTGATCATGCACAGCTGTTGCTAGTTGAGGAAAGGATGCCCGTCATTTGTGAAGGCAGAGCCCAAACTTTCCATTGACAAAGGCAGGTCGAGAGTCTAAGTAATAGGCTTCCAGTGAAGTAACAAAGCTGAGCAAAGGGAAAGAATGTACTTGAAGATAGCACTGATTCACTGCAAACCAAAATTGAAGTCTGAACAGTTAAGCAGCTCCTAGCAGAAATATCCACCATTAGTTACCTCAGAATAATGGTTTGCCAGCTAAGTAGTTGACATGAGAAATACCAAGAGTAATATGCAAAAGTAAAAGGATGTTCTGTATAGATTTTTCCAGAGGCAAAACACAAGGTTGATAACAGGTACTTTAGGAAAAATAAGTAATGTATGTGGCATACCTAGAAGAACGTATAGTCCTTAGAGCAATCGTCAAATTCAGGATGGTGAAAGAGGACAAGGAACAGCCTGCAGACATGTACTGAGGAACACATAATGTATTCCTAATATTTCATTCTTTTAAAATTAATCCTAAACAATTTTGACAAAATCTTAAGATATGATGGTGGTGGTCATTGTTAATCTTATTCTTCTGTGTACTTCTCTGATTTTTTTAAACTGATTCACAGAAAAAATAAATGGCCTGAAAGGATATCCAAAATGCGCATATAAGTAATTTCAAGAAGGGTTTCATTAATGAAAAATTGCTTTTTGCTCAGAAATGCAGCGTAGAATAACAATAAAAACTTCTTTAAAAATCTTTGCAAAACTAAGAAAGAACAAAATTAATGCTCGATTATGATTTATTTTACAAGATTCACTTAAAATAGATGGTTGGGGATAAAAAGTGAGTAAAGCAAAACATCTACCTGTGAAAGATTCACAACATAATAGAAAAAGAAACATTTAAGAAATTGTAACCCAAGAAACGTCTGCTGCAACCAAACCCAAAATATAATATCTCAATGCCCATAGAAGCATGTTGGAGAAAAACATGGAGGTTTCACTCTTTTGTAATTTTCAATGGTCCTGATTCAAGGCAGAGAAACTCCTTTGTGCAAAAGTCAAGTCCCACAAATAGTTAACTTTCACTCATAAACATGGTTAACATGCATGTACAGAGGATGTGATGAGGTTGTAAAGAAAGGCAGAGTTGTATCAAACAGACCTGACATGCCAAAATAATATGAATATTGTCTTTATATACATGGCAGCAAGGGATTCACTGAAGGACTTTGACTTGGAGAATTTTGTGGCTAGGGCTGTTACCAGATATATTATGTTACATTTATATAGGGCAAGCCAAGACAAAGTAGACTGAAGACAATGTATTCAGTGTGGAACATAATGCCATTGTTAAGACCAAAGAAAAAGAAATACGATCAAGATTAGGAAATGGTAGAAGTCAAGGGAAAAATTTGTTTTAAAGTAATATTGCAGGAATAGGCCCTTTGGTTTGAGTGTTAGAGGATGTGTGGAGCCTGGAAAAGAGTAGGTTCAGTAAAACTATAAAGGCATAAAACAAATGAAGAGGTTTGGAAAGTAAATGGAGGGTAAGGACATGAAGACAGTAAGTGGAAAATATTCTTTTTAAAAGCTTGTCAAAAAATATTTTGACAAACACAATAGTGGTTGAACTGTACTGGATAATATAACACACCATAGCAAGCAAACTTTCCAAACAAAAATTTCTAAGATTTGGCAACAGCAAAATCCTATCATTTTGTAAATGACTGCTGGACATTTGATACGTATATTCTTTGTAGCAGATCCTCCTTCTCTTTCTCCTCCACCATAGACATACACATACACACCATTTTAAAATTGATTTTCTCAAGAGAGTGGTAATAGTATATATGTAGAGTTGAAAAGAGAATCATAAAAATATTTCTGAAAGGTTTTGTGTGCATCATATGAAAGAAGAAGTGAACTCATATTGACCATTTATCATTTGATCTAGTCAGTAATGATGCCATTCTAGGAATGGAAAATAACTCCTCTAGGAAAATGTTCTCCACATCAATGATGTGGAATTCATGAAAACTAATTATAATTTGTTTCACATGCAATGAGCCAGTAAAGTTTCTAAGTACACAATCATCTGTATATTTAGGAAAAAAACTCCAACCTCTTTTATTCTAGTCTTACTTTTATTTTAGGTTGCTGCATTAGCCAATCTTCAATAATTATGTTAAATAATAGTGAAAATAAAAATCAGGCATTCATTATTATTTTTAAAAACTTGTCTTTTAAAGTTAAGAATAAATTCAGGGAATTTATTATATCACAGGGAATTCAATATATCACTTCTCAAAGTGAGGTATCCACAATAAATGGGAAGAGAACTATCTGATTCTCTGTGGTCCATATGTGTGTCAATTATTTGACTTTTGTAGGCATTTAAGATTGAAAATCTTGGAAAGTTGCAATTTTCCATAAAAAAGATTCTTTCATCTCTGTTCCTATCCATAGACTTTTTTCTTGGATTAATTCTCAAGGTATTATTTTCTGTGGCTAATGTCTGCTACCCTTTTCTGACCTTCTAGTCTTACTATTTTCTTGGAGTTTGAGAGTATAAATAGACAACTACTGAGAAGTAGAAAGATTGGACCAGTTTTCCGATTTAAAGCTACTGCAGTTTCAAAATATAGATCAGGCAGTTAAGACAGGATGAAAGTTTTTTCCACCATCTATAAGGCTAATCAGGTTTATTGTTTCCTGTTGTTCATTATAGATGGGTATATAGGTCTCCACACAATTGAACATAGCAATGAGTAAGTGAGTGAGTGAGTGAATGAAGTTGTCATTCTATCTTAAACTATGACCACTCCAAATCTCTCCCTAGCTCTATAGGTTCATTTACTTATTATTGTTTTCTCTTTGTTATATATATCTACTCATATGGTAGACATGAGACACATGTGGCCATTTAAATTAAATTTTAATTAAATAAAATTAAATAACATTTAAAATTTTGTTCCTTAGTACACTGGTTATATTTCATCCATATGTGGCTATGTATAGTAACATCCACATAGAGTAGCATAGTAGCTGGATAGAAGAGTTGAACATTTCCGTTATCACAGAAAGTTCTGTGAAATAGTATTTGTCTATATCCTCCCAATAGAAGTTAAGTTCCATGAAGACTGGGTTTTGTTTGCTCAGAAAAATAAAGCCACAGCACAGAATAGCCCCTGACACAGTATATGTTCTTAGCAAATCTTGGTTAACTAAATAAATTCTTACTCTTAGTTCACAGTCATTTAAAGTAGACATAACCTCTGCTATCATAATGAAGCTTATTATAGCTTAATGAAGAGAGATACTATGCAAAAATTAAATAAATATACAATTGCAGACATGATATATGCTATGAGAGTATACAATAAGGGAACTCCTCCTGGAAATATTTCCTTCACTTCTTCTCCAGGACATCGTAATCACTTTATTTTATTCCAACCTTACTGGTTACTTTTCCCCTAAATCCTTCACTCACTCCTAACTCCTAAACTAATAATAATGGAATGCCTCAAATTTCAGTTTTTGGTGTTCTGTATTTACACTTCTTTGATGATTTATTTCATGTAGTCAAGGACTTCTAAATTTCTCTTTGCAGTCTAGAACTTTCTTCCAAAATATAGACTTGTATATACAACTGTTTACTTGGCATCTCCACTTAGCTGCCTAATAGAGTTTTTAAACTTATCATGTCTCAAACAAAACTAATTTTCCTCTCCAAAATCACAGCACTTACAGCCTTCCCTATTGTGTTTTATTTATTCCAACTCTTAGGTCACAATTACTGGTTTTATTCACAGCTTCTCTCTTTTCAATAGTAAATCTCCTCTCAAAGATAGGTATAATCCAATGACTTATTATCTCCTCCGTTGTTATGACTCTTAAAGCTATCATCATCTGTCTCTGGGAATACTGCTTGCACTCATTCACACCTACAGTCTCTTTCTTTTTTAAATAAAATAATATATTTGTTCAGATATAATTTATATAATATGAAATACACCCTTCTAGTACAATTTAGTGGATTTTGGTATCATCACAAAGTTATACCATATTACTCTCTAAACTTAAAACACTTTTATTACCACAAACAAATCCCGTATCCATTTGCAGTCTTTCACCATTCTCCCTTCTCGCAAGCTCTGGCAACTACTAATTCAGTTTCTGTTTCCATGGCTCTGCCTATTTTGAAATTTTTATTATAAATTAAATCCCTTCTATTCTATTCTATTCCAAATTTGTAAACTTTTTTGTCATGAATCAGTGTTGGATTTTGTCAAATTATTGTTTTGCACCTATGCAGATGATTATGAAGCATTTGCCCTTTTTCTGTTGATATTGTTTATTATAGCAATGTATTTTTATGTGTTAAAGTAACTTTGCATTCCTGGCATAAATATAACTTGGTTCAGTGTATAATTTTTACATGTTGCTGAATTTAATTTGCTAGTATTTTGTAGATACATCTTTCAGTTTATCTTTTGATTTTGTTGAGCTTCCTGGATGTACAGAATAATGTTTCTCACCAATTGGGGAACTTCCCAACCATTATTTCTTTAAATATTCTTCCTGTCCTTTTTCCTTTTTCTTCTAGAAATTCTATTATGCAAATGTTGGTATGCTTTATGTGTTCTCTAGATCTTTATGGCTGTATACCTTTCTTCTTGTGTTTTTTTTTTTCTTCTGTTCCTTATAATGAATAATCTCAATTAACCTCTTTCAGATTTATTGATTCTTCTGACTGTACCAATTTGTTACTGAATCCCTCTAGCAAAGATTTTATTTCAGTTGGTTTTTATATCCTGGGTTTCTATGAGATCCTTTAAAAACTATATGATGTCTATCTCTTTGTCATTATTCTCTTTCAGTGAGATATTGTTTTTATACTTTCCATTTATTCTTTAGACATTGTTTCCTTTAGTTCATTGAAAAGATCATTTAAACTTGTTGACTAGTAATTATGATATCTAAGTTTCCTGAAGGACAACTTAAATTGACTCCTGGTTTTTCTGTATGTGGAGCATATTTTCCTGTTTCTTTTCATGGGTCATAGTTTTCTGTTGAAAATTTAAAACTTTAAATACTATATGATAACTCTAAAGATAAGAAATTCTTCCACTCTTCCAGGTGTGTGTGTATGTACGTGTGCATGTGCGTGTGTGTGTATGTGTTGCTGTTTGTTTCTGTTGCTATTTTTTGTTTAGTGACTTTATAGGACTATTTCTGTAAAGCCTGTATTCTTTGTCTTTTGCAGCCATTGAAGTCTCTGCTCAATTAGCTTAGTGTCCAGCAAATAATAGCATAGTGATTTTCTTAAATGCTTTGAACCAGTAAGTTTCCCAGCCTCTGCACAAAGGTTCTGTGGGGTGAAAGGATTAGGGGGAATTAATGTCTTTAACACTCCAGCATACAGTTTATAACTCTGCCTTAGCCTTCACTTCCTGCTTTTGCAGAATCTCAAGGCCATCCGACATTAAAGATTAAGGCCATTTTAAGTCATTCTCAGGCACTTCTGCAAGGCTTTCTAGATTCCCAGGAATAGGTTTGAGGTTTTAAAAGCCCCCTATTGTCATCTCAGTGCTCAGTTTTTCTTTAGATTTTGCCCAGCTTCTTGTTAACCCCAGCTTATATCTCTGTTAAAATTACTGTGACATTAAACAATACCTGCTAATTGTTTTCATCAAATGCCCTGGAAATAGAGCTGTCCACAAGAGCAAGCTAAGTCAAGTCATATAAAGATGAGCCCTGAGAGTGGACAGACAGGTCAAATAGTGACAGTTTGCTGGTGATGGGACTTTTGGGGAAGCTCCAACTCAATGCTGTCAAATCCAGTGGCTGCTACATGGCCACTTTTCACAATTAACAGAGTTGCAAGACTTGATTTTTAAGTTGAGCATGGAGAATGCAGAAAAGAAGATGAAACAATGCAAGTTAAAATGACACAAAGCTCAATGTGTTTAACAAGCTTCAGACATTTTTCTTGTAAATGCTCCTCAAATTGTTGCAAGGCTTTGGTTAATTTCAAGAGTACTGAAAAGGTTGATTATATAATTTCTGCCACTGCTCTTTTTGCTTTTATGGAGGAGCAGACTTTTGGAGGTCCTTACTTTTTCTATTCCATAAGTATTTTTTCCACAGTCTCTTCTTAAATCAGAAATCAGATTGTGCCAATTCTCTTCACAAAACTCCCGAATGCCTCTATATCTCACTCCAAGTATTAAAAGCTGTGGCCTTATATTCACGTCCCACATAACACTTCATAACCACAGCCTGTTACTTTGTTTCTTCTCTGCTATTGCCCTCACTAACTGCTGCCTCACTGATCTCTTGACTGTTCATCAAACATGCCTGATATTTCACAGACATTTTCTTCTGCCTAGTAGGCCCTTGTCACAGATGCATAGCTTACTCTCTCACCTTACAGTTTTATTTTATTTTTAGAGAAAAGGTCTTACTCTGGTGTGTAGGCCGGAGTGCAGTGGTATGATCACAACATCATAGGTCACTGCAGTCTCCAAATCCTGGGCTCAAGTGAGCCTCCCATCTCAACCTCCTGGGTAGCTGGGACTACAGGTGCACACCACCACATCTAGCTAATTTTTTATTTATTTATTTATTTTATTTTAGAAACAGGGACTGGGTTTTTTGCCCAACCTGGACTTGAACTCCCAGCTTCAAGTAATCCTCCCACCTTGGCCTCCAAAAGTGCTGAGATTACAAGTATAAGCCACAAAGCCCTGGCTGTTTATTCATGTTTAACAAATATTTATATAGGGTTGACTACATGCCTGACACTTTCTAAGCATTTTAAAAATATTAACTAATTTAAGACTTTGCTGAAAGATCACTTTCTTCCAATAAGCCCGAAATGGACATTGTAATTCAAATTTCACCTTCTCTCTATCCCCAATACTTTAGATCTCCCTTAACTTGTCCTGCTTTTCCCCACTTTTTCCACAATAACTTTAATTTTCAACATTCCCTATAATCTTCTACATATTGCATACATATTTTAAAATAAAAACTCTAAGAAAACAAAGATAGTTTTTTCTACTGATATTTTCCAAGAACACATAACAATTCTGGAACGCAGTAGACTCTAATAAATATTTGTTGAGGGAACCAACCATTTAGCCTGACTCAGTTTGGGGTAGAGGAAGGGTAGGATTTCTTAAACAAATTATATTTCAGTGATATAAAAAGGTGCATTATAAAGATCTTTTAAAAATGTGTAAGCTTGAGTGAGACATAAGAAGAGAATATTAGGCCTAACCCAGCATAGGGGAAACTGCAGATTCAAAGATAGTGATATAAAATATAGTTGGATCTCATGAGGAAATGAAAAAAGTACAGAAAGAGAACAGAAAGGGAGTAGAAGCATAGTACAAGGTGAATCCGAAGAAACAGGCACAGCTAACATGCACGCTTTGTCATTGTGTGATCTTGGACAACAAGTTTGATCTGTATAATATGTATAATTCAACATAGATAATAACTATACCTACCTTATGGTCTTGTGATAAAGATTAAATGAGTTACTTTATAAAATCACTTATAGCTGACACATACAAGGTAATATAAAAGATTTTGCCATCTATGTATATCTGTATTTAATTGGGGAGTTTCAGGCTGTGAATGCATACTCCAGAGTCCATGGTTCCACTGAATAATAACTGGGCAACTTAGTTAACCTCTAGGCACCTAAGTTTCTTTATCTCTAAAGCAAGAAAAGTAAAAGAAGCCACCTCACTGGGTTTCTGTGAGGATTAAGGCTTGAAAGGAGTATAGAACAATGCCAAATAATAATGTTCCATAATGCTAGCTATTATTAGCATTACTATTATAATTGGAGTCCAAAAAGTATAGGAATATACCTAATATTGGAATACACACCAAGAAATAAAAAAGGATGCAATCCCAACATTTAAACAGTTTATAAATGAAAGGAAGCCAGAAAATTAGGCTAGAAAATAGTATACAGAGAGATAGTGAAACCAAAAGTAGAGGAGAATACAGTATCTCAAAGACTACAGATGAGTGCTACAAAGGCAATTCACGTTCCTAGGAAGGAAACAGTGATGTACAGTTGATGCTGCTAAGAGATCCAGTGGTCTGGGGCCTGGAATATTTGCTGGGTTTAGAGATCTTGAAGTCACTAGTGGAGTAAAGAATGTGCAGAAGCCAACTTGGTGTGAGAGATATTAGAGAAGAGGAAAAGACTAAAGAGATGTTAAACAAGCCTTCAGAAGTTTGACTGTGAAGGGTAAGAGAACTCTAGCAAAAGGGCAAGGTGGAGGAAAAGAGACAGCTTTTTGTTTTGCTTGTTTAAGGCAGACGATAGTTGAACATATGGCAAGGCAGATGGGAAAGACTGAGGTTGAAAGGGAGAAACTGAATATACAGGAGAGAGAAAAGATCAATGACAGAGGAAAATTTTCTAGCATGCAGCCAGGACATTAACCAAAAGGGATTGGCAACTAATACACGGAGGGAAGAGGGAAGAGAGAACATCCTTGATTTTATCAGGAAAGAGTAAGGAGCGTATTTAAACAAATGGAAATAGATTTTTTAATCTAGTGGTAAGAAAGTTGAGGATGTTCCTGGAGATAAATTTCCAGTTAGTTGCCAAATATATGTACATCATTCTTATAATAAATAATGACTCTAGGTCAAAAGTTTTATAGTTTAGGCAATCCTATTAATAAAATATGAAATATTGTATATCCATATGATATGGGTTGGCTCTGTGTCCCCACCCAAATCTCATCTTGAATTGTAATCCCCATAATCTCCAAGTGTCAAGGGTGGGACCTAGTGGGAGGCAATTTCAGTGTGGGAGTGGTTTCCCCTATGCTGTTCTCATGATAGTGAGTGAGTTCTCACGAGATCCGATGGTTTTATAAGTGGCTCTTCCCCCTTTGCTTGTTTGCACTCTCACCTGCTACCATGTGAGATGTGCCTCTTCCCCTTCTGCTATGATTGTAAGTTTCCTGAGGCCTCCCCAGTCCTGTGCAACTGTGAGTCAATTAAACTTCTGTTCTTTATAAACTACCCAGTCTTGATATGCCTTCATAGCAGTGTGAAAATGGACTAATACACCACATAAGACCAATTTAGTATTTAGTGTCAGCTCCTCGTTCATATTCCCTTGAGAATTACAGTTCCTATACATGCAATGGCATTCTACTGCAGCTGTAATGCTCTGACTGAGGGCTTTCTCTGGTGGTGAGGGTAGCCTGGAAGTGTACAGAGTTTATGTTCTTGAGAGCAACTAGTAATCAGTGACTAATGGGATATGGAAGAACTGTAACTCAGCTTTCTCTCCCCGTAAGTAGAGACAACTCTAAGGCATGTTCCACGTTACTCCTCAAGAGTCCACAGTGGTACTAAACCACAGTTGTCCTGAGCAGTAAGCTGCTCATTAGGATACCTTGCATTGGCTTTCTTTCCTTACTTGCTCACTTTGCCACTCCCTCTTCTAGGCCCTCCGGATATCATTTCCCAAACAAATCCATGTTTTAGAGTCTGCTTCTGGGGAAAATGAGAGGCAACTACAAACAACATTCGCTTACCTTAAGAAGGAAAAATGACAATAGTTATAGACACAAGAGAAATATCAATTATATTCACTGGCGCTAACCATCCAAGCAATAAGTTATACTGTCTTCATTCCTGTAATTTAGATATTAACAGTTATATCAGTAAAGACATGAATGTACAATACTGAGAGTAAATCAGGCTGTAGATGACATTCTTTCAACATCACGATGCTAATAATTTTGCTCATCTTGTATCATAACTAGAATGTCATGCACACATTTTAAGATGAGTTAGTCATTGCTGTGCTTTGACTTACGCTCTCAGCAACAACAAAGACATTTTGCTTTCTGGGATGATTCCCATAACACCTACATGTGCCATTTGTCATCCATCAATTGAATTAAAGTCAACAAATACTTATTAAGTGACTTCTGTGTATATGGTACTTAGTGTTCTCTAGTAAAAGTTAAAAACATTAAATTAGATAATAAAATTGTCTCCATTCTACCACTAAGGAACTCTTGCCCCTTAACTAGTATCCTACTCCCAGTGGGCAGACAACATTCATTTGATAAAAAGGATGACTCAAACAATACAGTACTGTATTTGGATGGTCAACAAAGGATCCATAAAGGCAGGAACAGTTAAGAACAATAATAAAGGACATGTATTTTGTTTAAGTACAATCATGTTTTATTATAGTTCTAAGTTTTGTCTTTCATAAATTGTAATGATTTGGAAAAGTGAAATATAAACACATGTTTAGTATATTACATGACCTCTTAGTGTAAGATTCCTGGTGCTTTGAAAACGTGCTGCATATTTATGTATTACATTTGGTGTTGTAGTTTTCTTTTTCTACATTTGCTTTTCCCAAATAATTACATTACATTTATTTTTAAAGTATAGACTATTTGGGAATCTTGAACAAGAATGCCTGTATGTGCACAATTACCACTTCTATTCAACAGTATTGGAAGTCCTAACCAGAGCAATTAAGGAAGACCTTAAAAAAAGAAAAGACATCCAAGTAGGAAAAGAAGTGAAGTTTTCTCTGTTCACTGACAATATGATCTTATATATAGAAAGCCATAAATAATACATAAAAAAACTGTCAGAGCTAATAAATAAAGTTGCAAACTACAAAATTAATCTACAAAATCAGTAGCATTTCTATACACTAACAATGAAGAATCTGAATCCTATTTACAATAGCATAAAATACTAGTAAAGGAGTAAATTTAACCAAGGAGTTAAAAGACCAATGAGAACTATAAAATATTGTTGAAATAAATTGAAAATGACACATATATGAAAAGATACCTTATGTTCACGAGTTGGAAGATTTAATATTGTCAAAATATCCATGCCATCAAAAGTGATCTACAGATTCAATGCAATTCCTATCAAATGTTCAATGTTGTTCTTCACAGAAATAGAAAAAAAAAATCTTAAAATTTGAATAAAATGACAAAATATCTTGAATAGCAAAAGCAATTTTAAGCAAAAGAAAGAAAACTGGAGACATCACACTATCTGACTTCAAAATACTTTATAAAGTTATAGTAGTCAAAACAGCATAGTACTGGCTTAAAACTACACATATAAACCAATGGAATAGGATAGAAAGCACAAAAATAAACCCACATATCCATGGTCAATTGATTTTGAACAAAGGTTTCAAGAACACACTTTGGGGAAAGGACAGATTCCTCAATAAACGATGTTGGAAAAACTGGCTATCCACTTGCAGAAGAATGAAATTGGACCCTTATCTTATCTTTGATACAGGACTCAACCCACAATTGATTAAAGACTTAAATATAAGACTCTAAACTATCAAACTACCAGATTAAAACATAAGAGAAAGCTATACAATACTGGTCTGGGCCATGATTTGTTAGATATGACCCAGAAGCACAGTCAACAAAAGCAAAAATAAACAAATAGAATTGTTTCAAACTAAAATTTTTTGTACTGCAAAGGAAACAATAGATGGAACAGAAAAAAACACAGACTGGGAGAAAATATTTACAAATCATAAGTCAGATAAGAAGCTCATATCTACACTATAAAAGAAACTCAAACTACCCAATAATAGGAAAACAATTCTGTTTAAAAGGGGGTGGCAAAAGACCCGAATAGATGCTTTTCAAAACAAGTATACAAATGGTTATCAGATATATTTGAAAAATGCCGTACATAACTAATCACCAAGAAATTCAAATTAAATCCATAATGAGATATCACCTCACATCTGTTAAAATGCCTATCATCAAAAATATAAAAGATGTTAAAATGCCTATCATCAAAAATATAAAAGATAACAAGAAGTGATGAAGATGTAGAGAAAAAGGAACCCTTGTACACTATTTCAAGGAAAGTAAATTAGTACAGTCATTAAGGAAGACAGTATGGGGGTTCCTCAAAAAACTACAAACAGAATTATCATGTGATCCAGCAATTGCACTTTTAAGTATACCCAAAGAAACTGAAATCAGCATGTTGAAGAGATATTTGCACTCCCATGTTTACTGCAGCACTATTCATAATAGCCAACATAAGGAAACAACCTAAATGTGCATCGATGGAGAAATTAATTTTTTAAATGTGGTATATATACACAACAGAATTCTACTCAACCTTTAAAAAGAACAACATTCTGTCATTTGCAATAACATGGATGAATCTAGGAGACATTATGCTAAGTAAAATAAGCCAGCTACAGAAAAACGAATACTGCGTGATCTCACAAGTGGAATCTAAAAAAGTCTATATCATAGAATAAAAGAGTAAAATGGTGGTTACCAGAGGCTGAGGATGGGGAGAAGAGGCAGGAAATGGGAAAATGATGGTTAAAGGGTACAGAGTTTCAGTTAGGCAGGAGGAATAATTTCTGGTGATCTATTGGAGAGCAAGGACACTATAATTAATAATTATGTATTTTATATTTCAACATTACTAAGAGTGGATTTTAAATACTCCTGCTACAAAGAAATAATAAGCATGTGAGGTGATGGATATGTTAATTATCCTGATTAGCTCATTCCACAATGTATACATGTATCAAAACATCACACTGTAAGGGATAAATATATACAGTTATTATTTGCCAATTACTTTTTTTTTTTTTAAAGAATGCCTGTACAATTGTAGACAGGATACAAAAAAATCATGAAGGAGAAACTAAAGACATCCCATCATGATAGTCTCTGGTTTTTAATTATAAATAAATATAACATAAGAATGAATGCAAAGTCTATATATCACCAATACATTTGGGGACTGTTCCAGCTTTTAAACCATCACCTAGGTAGAAGATTTAGAGTGCCTTCTGTCTTTGAAATGTCTTTCTTCAATATCTAGTGATTCAGCTTATTCCAGGGAGGGAGTGAAGACCTCTCCCTCTCTCATCAAAGCACCAATGAAAAAATTCAACTAGGAAAGGGAAGCAGTGACTGAATGCACACTGATTTGCTTCTATTTAGTGGGATCATTTGGTTCAATTAACAAATATCTACCAAGAGCTTACAAAGTACAACTTGGAGACATCCCCAGCCTGACAGGCAAGGGAGAGAATGTTTCCAAGGGGAAGCTATGTGTGGTTCCTTCAGTTATTTACATTTCTCAAGGCAACCTTTCATCAAGCAATTGCTGCATGCTCAGTCTGGGCCTCTGACAAGGGAAAGGAAGAGTGAAGATGTGAAGATGTTCTCAAAGACACAACTTCTATTATAAACTGCATTCTCCTAGTAAGAATAGAATCCCACTTTATCTTAAGCTGTTAAAGATGGAAACCAGAGCACATGGAGTATGCTAGAACATTATGAGTCTATACTTTAGTCAGAGCACTGGATAATACAGGGCTAGTATTCCCGGGTTAGTTAGTAATTTGTAGTTTATTAGTCACCATTCTGAAATCTCATGCTGTTCTCTAAAGTACTGATAGAAACTAGTGTAACAGCTGAGTTAGGAGAATGTAAAAATAAAAACATTGCTGTTACAAATTTACATGTTGTTTCTAATATCCATATTAATGAGAAAGAACTTTAAAAGTCAACATGTAATGGGGCAAACTTTTATCTTTGTAAGATGTTATTTATAAATCAACATAAAGTGAAAACTCTTAATGTATTAAGAAACTCAATTCATGTATATTGCTAATAGTAAGAGACTAAAAATTTTTGCCATATTTTTATTACAAAAGAGTTCATAAGATAAAGCATACTAATTGATTTTTTTACATTTCTACCGGTCCCACACAATACTACTGTTGACAACAATATTTCTGCTTACTTTGCAAAATAATTTTCTGTTTTTTCTTTACTTTTTGTAGAAGGAAAGAATTCAGTGTAATAAAAAAAAATAACATTGAAAGTACAACCCCAATAATTTCAAATGTGTGTTAATGCCTTGCCTTTCAAACATTTAAAATTCTGCCTCCTTTATTTTCAGTCTTGGTAAAAGGCACCGTAATTGAGGCAATTGTCAAACTTTTAGACTCAATCTGAGCTTCTGATTCATATTCTACATCTTAATTTTTGATCAGGTTCTGCTGGTTAAATTTTCTATATCTTTCTTGAATTTTTCTTTCCTCCCCATCTCTACTGGCAGTGACCTCTGGAATGACCTTTTAAGGGTTTTCCTGCCTCTAGTCCTGCC